>NC_134703.1:26622938-26752938 GCF_043290135.1 Rhipicephalus microplus
AATGTTGATAAGTCGCATATGTTTCACGTACAGTCATAGGCGTGCGCAGGCGTCTCCGTCAGGGGAGGGGGAATGTTTGTCGCAGCACCCTCCCTCCTCAATATGTCAATGTATGGGGATGACTTCGCGCCCCCCTCCCTTAAGAGATTTGGGAGGATGGCCCTCCCCTCTGTCCAACCCCATACGCACGCCTATGTTTACAGTTGCGTATACAGTGCGTAATACGAATAGCCACACCAGCAATGGTAAGTTGATACGTAACGCTTGTGCTCGCGAAGATAGCAGCGTTTTACACAGGTACTTAAGTCAACTTCACTTGATCGCACTTAGCTCCTGCTGGGATTTACCCGACGTGATGGGTGTATCATAAGAGAGCGTATATAATCTTTATAAAATTAGATAGCTAGCCCTGCAGTCATACATGATGTTTCACATATATTAAGGCCTCTTTCAACAGCAGTTCCGAGACATGGCGCAGTTCTGTGTTACAATGCTTGATTGCCACGCAGTCCTTTGGTCCAATTCCTGCTGGGACCCTGAAATTCATTCTTTGCATTTCTTGAGTCAACGCAGCTGATGTAAGTTTTTTCTTAAACTTAAATTTGCCGCTGTCTGTCTTCACCGTTCCTAGGTAGAGAAACTGTTAATCACCTGTGGCACATACCCCCCAGCAAACCTTGGCCCGTGGCATACAGGCACGTGCCAAATGTGTCTGGAGGAAAGGGCTTGACGACTTACAAGTTATTCATCTTATGAGTCATGAACAGCGAGTCATATTCGTCAAACCATCTTTCGCCCCCATACTAATTTTGGTCTAGCCCAAGTTAAGGGGGTGATTACGCGAGCACCTAGACGTAACGGACGGACGGATGGATGGACGGACGGACGAACGGACGGGCGCACAGACAGACAGACAGACAGACAGACAGACAGACAGACAGACAGACAGAGATAGATGGATAGATAGATAGATAGATAGATAGATAGATAGATAGATAGATTGATAGATAGATAGATAGATAGATAGATAGATAGATAGATAGATAGATAGATAGATAGATAGATAGATAGATAGATAGATAGATAGATAGATAGATAGATAGATAGATAGATAGATAGATAGATAGATAGAACACTCAAAGTGACAGCAGTACGCAAAAAATGCTTCACCTTTAAAACTTGAATACTCGCTTTTATGCATGTAATCATTTCTACAGTAAAAGCGTGAATTTTCTTCAGCATGATTTTTGATGCAAATTTCGACAGTAGGCAAACCCTAGAACCTAGTTTCTCATTATTACACAACATTGACATATTCGCTAATGACACATAGACGCGTTCTTTAGAAGAGACTTAGCAGTCACTGTTCTTTAACTAATAATCAAACCTGATATAACGCTGTCAACATAGGCAGCACATAAGAGAAAGCAAGGGTGATTTGTGTGCAGTTACTACCTTGCGCAAGCCAGAAATCATCAAAGCGATGAGTGGAGTGGGGCGGGACACCAGAAAAATGTTTAGGAAAGTGTGAAAAGGCGCGATTCTTGGCTACTTCTTGCTTTGAAACTTGATCAAAAGCGTTGAAAGTCGCATTTTGACAAATCTTGACACGCGCTACTGCCACTCAATGCGGTGTCACAAGAAAGTGGTCATAAAGCGGTCTATTCAATGAACCCGTACTTTTCTTTGCTCTCATCATAGCACGTCAACGGTATGAGTTGTGTCGAGGCGGAGTTGTTGAATTGGTACAAAGAAAGGAAAACCATTTATTTACACGAGGCAGTGTGACATCATAGCTAACCTTTTATGCTGTGTCATAAAAAAAAGCCGGAAAGACGACATAACTTGCGAGTTTCCGCCATGGACTATAGTGTAACGTTGCCGAATGAGGCACTTCTCTCTATCGACCTCGAAGTCACAGACGCCCTTGACGCAAGAACCACGACTTCCTTGTTTTGGCAAATTGTCAGCACTATGGGAGATTCACAAGAAACATTTTCGTTCCCAACGGGACCCTACACCTGGGCTTGTCACAATCGCGCAAGAGGCGCTCAGTTGCAGACTACGTACGTCGCCACCAGTGTACGATCGATCGAGTACAGCTGTCATCATGCGAACGGCTGGCGTTGGGCCGTCCTTACACTGGCTGCATTTGTGCAGTGCGCTACGCATGGTGTTCTCGGCAGTGTTGTTAATCATCTGTTTGTTCCGCGAATGTGCAACGGGAACTGAAGCACCAGTGGCCATCACCGACACTGGAAACGTAACTGGAGTGCGTATTGAGATAGGTGGCCGGAAAATTGATGCATTTCTCGGAATACCCTACGCCGAACCGCCGATTGGAGAACTTAGATTTCAAAAACCGCGTCCCGCAAATGCGTGGAATGGAACCTACCAGGCGACTCAGAAGCCAACGCCTTGCAAACAGCTACTTCTACCCATTTTTGCCGGTATAACGCTGAATTACTCAAGCGCCTCGGAAGATTGCTTGTACCTCAATGTGTGGCGACCAGCGTCCGCTTGTGAGACAGCGGAATCCTGCGAACAAAATTTACCGGTGGTGGTGTTTCTTGACGGCAACGTGTTTCAGTGGGCCGACTCCTCGCTCTTTGTAAACGACCCGGCGAATTTCGTGGCTTTGACTGACGTGGTGTTTGTGACGCTCAACTACAGAGTTAGCATATTTGGCTTCCTCTCCTTAGAAGACTCGGATATCCCCGGTAATATGGGTCTTTGGGACCAGAACCTGGCTCTCCAGTGGGTGCAGGCGAACATCAAGAACTTCGGAGGTGACCCAAATAATGTAACGCTGAGTGGACAGAGTGCAGGCGCAGCATCTGTTGGACTGCATGCGATTTCGCCCCACAGCAACAACTTATTCAAAAGGGTCGTCATGCAAAGCGGAAGCCCATTGTCTCTCGTGATAGGCCTGTTTTTCAAGGGAGTCGGGAAGTTTACCACTATAACCGGAAATCTCGGTTGTTACGACTTGAAAAGGACGCTGGACGAACAGAAGAAAGACATTCTGAGTTGTCTTCGGAAAAAAGAAGCCGCACGTATCGTTGACGATGTCCAGAGGGTCGATTTCATCAAGCAAATGTTCGCTCCAATCGACAGAGATGACTTCTTGCCTTCGAGGGTCTTATCTGTAGACGCTTACAACAACCTTAGCACGACCGAAATATTGTTGGGCACCGTCAAGAATGAAGGACACGTGTTTCTCAGCCACCTCAAGAACGCCTTCCCGCGATTCGGAGAGTTGATCTTATCCGAATACAGACTGGTAGCCATCTTGGTCATGTCACAGATGCTGGACATTCCCGTATGGCAAAGTCGCATGATTGCGACACAATATTTCGGTGGTCCCGACGAAAAACGCAAGGCGCCCGAGGAAATAGAAGCCGTCTTCGCGGAAATGTTCGGTGATGCCATATTCTACTGCCCCTCGCAAATCATGGCGGACATCTTGACTCAACATCAGGACGTCAATGTTTATCGATACGTGTTCGTACATCGTCCTTCGTACAGCCTTTGGCCCGAATCGTTTGGCGTGGCTCACAGTGATGACCTTCCCTACACCATGGGATCCCTACTGTTTGTCAACGACACGACTCGGATCACGGCTCCGTTCGGACCGAAAGGTAAAGAGGCACTTTCTTCTGCGAGCTACACCACGGACGAAAAAAGCTTCATGGAAGAAATCGTCACTGCTTGGGGAACTTTCTACACAGACGGGTGAGCAAACCAGATCATAGCATGGACACTCGGTATGCGCCTGTATACCTGGTCTTTAAAGAAAGGTTTCCAAAACTCACAAACTTCAGCGAAATGCGATATTCATTCTATGCCTTCCCAATCACTCTCTCTGTATAGCCACTGGCTCCCTAAGATGACTGAATACATCCTACAAAGTCATAATTACGAAAGTCAAATATTTACATATTACTTACTTATTAGGCAATGATGTCCAATAGCAAAATTGAAGTTCTTCATGCGAATAATTCATTGTAGCTTTGAGACTTCAAAAAAAAAAAAAAAACCTCAAGCAATACTTGCGAAGTTCAACCGAAATCAGAGGCGAAGCTGAAAACAAAACGTGGAAAAGCGAAGCTGCCAAATTTTTCTGAGATGATCATAATGAGTGAGTGTCGTTATAGCGACCATCATCAGCCATCTCCAATGGGTGCGTTTGTGGGCTGCACTTGCAGTTTTAAGACACATGCTGCACATACGTCAACTAACGCGAACGAACTATCTGAAGTGTCGGAAGTCTCGTTTCGCCTTAATACGTCTGCGCTAAACACTTCGGATATGTCGTACCGATAAGGCCAAAGGGCAGTCCTTGGGAAAGAACTACACGTCCGTAATCATTTCCTTGTACAGCAACATCATTCTGGTAACCTGCGTGTCGAGTTAACTGATTATTCTGTTGCAGTTTCATTATTAATTATTGCTGAATTTCATTGCACCCTAATCAACAGTAAAGGCTGGTTTTTCCATATCCGAAAGCTGCGATAGCTTCTCCGCACGAAATACTTCATGTCTACCATTTCGTGTAACGGTCTAACTCCACTAATTGAAAAGTAAAGTGGTTTAGCATTCGTCGTTATTGTCTCAAATAATGTCTTTAATAAGCTTAAAATGATTGTCACTATACAGAAAAAACAACAAACGTGAAGGCATTGACAGAATATTGCATTCCGTCGAATCTCGAGAACTTTAAACACATTTCACATTTTTTAAAACACATTATATATAAATAAATAAATAAATAAATAAATATATATATATATATATACATATATATATATATATATATATATATATATATATATATATATATATATATATATATATATATATATTTATATATATATATTTATATATATATATATATATATATATATATATATATATATATATATATATATATATATATATGGGTACAGATGCCATTATATGTGTTTTGTTTTTTCTGCTTAGACCTGCCACTTTGAATGATTCTTAGTTACCTTCGGGGGTAAATTTTTTACAGACCTACACGACAATTTACAATCCTTGGCTTTTTTAATCACCATGTGGATTGTTTCTTCAATAAGTATTCGCACAACTATCATTTAATGTCTTTGGAAGCAATACTCAAAAGCCAATAGGTTTTTGTTAGTGTGCACCATATTATTCTCCAAGTGGATTGCAAAATTTCCTTCCCCTGTTACGCATGTGAAGTACACTTCGACACCTAGAGCTCTCTTTACAACGTGCGCCATAATTCCAAGAAGCGAGGGCGTTTCAGAAGTAAAACAAAAAATTGGTTATCCTTGAGGATTGAGATCCGGCATGTCAACCTGTGACGTAAGGATTTCAAGTGAAAGATATTGATACATTTTTTAAAGGCGAAAGCCTTAGATGCCTTATCAAATGTTCGAATTGGCCATCGACGTCGACGTCTGGAGGCGTCAAAACGAGTAATGCAAAAAGCACATCATAACGTAATGACGTTCCCATATGGCGTCATCGTGACGCCACAGACCACCATAGTTAGTGAAGTCATGATGTTATACTATGATGTCACCATATGACATCTTCTATTGGTGAAGGGTGGACAAATCACGGAGTCAATGCAAAACCGGGTGAATGGCTCTGATCTAGGAGACAGTGGAAAACAGCTCTTGGTGCCGGATACTGGGAAGGGAAGCGAAGCGCATCGATATATCAAATTAGAAAAAAAAAGACTTTCGCCATTGAGTTTTCTAAGGTGAATACACAAGGCACCCTATGAGTTTTTCCTGCTTGAGGTGGTAGTTTTCTCGAGCATATTATACCTAGCCTTCAGAGGAAATGAAACAAAGCACTAGCTTGTCCACAGAGCCAGGGTTGTTTTGCAAAAAATAACGTGAACAATTATCGGCACACATTTTGAACATTAAGCATTTCAATGTTTACTCTTTTTCTAGTTTTCAAGGCCGTGTGGATACGTGCACCAATTTAACGCTCTTAAAGCTAACAGTTTTTTTCGGAGGTAACACGCAGTGGGAGAATGCAAGCCCCTAATTATTGCATTTGCCCACGCAGAACTACATTAGGCGTGTCGCTTTTTGTTCAGTCCTTTCAAACCAAATGTTTCATTGCTGGTTTATTACCCTGCATTTACCTCGTTCGTGTGAGTGTGTCTATTTCACTAAGTTTGTCAATGAAAATATAACTGCTTAGTCACAATTGATGCACCAAGAGTGTATATCTGTAGAGTGTGGGCTGCACTTTCCCGTCCACCAATTTATCAAATGACGTCACATCATCGAAGCCTTTGTTGAAACTAAGAGGGCTTCTTGGCATGGACGACCTGTGCGGCCATATGAAACGTTCACACGTTTGAGAAAAATTGCCCATGAGAGCAGGGGAAGGGCATAATATATAAACTTGCAGCATTCGTTACTGAAACACGTGACTGAGCTACTTCAGAAGTGTTGGACACGCACACTGTCGTGACGCGAGAAATTATATTATTAAGGAGATCTATGATCCCCACTGGGTAGACGCAAGAAAAAAAAAGAGACAGAGAGAGAAGCAATGCTAGTGTTTGTACTACTTCAGAAGCAATAAACAACCAGCCCACAAGCATAGTGCACAATTAAATTTAAAATAAATATCAACAACGAACCATCAAAATGTTTTAATGCAAAATAATTGAAGTTTAATTACAATGCAGCGTTCCTAGAAAAAATATAGGATATATAGTTCGAGCACCGCTACTTAAGTGATGAATTAACCAGAAGCCTGAATAAATGATTTCACCTGTCCCATCAGCATTTTTTGAGCACCACTGTTGGCTCATTCATGGGCTTTGTACCCTCCGTATATATAAAAAACTCTGTTATTCTTATTTTAAATCATCTTGAAAATGGCACACGACATTACTCATTTCCGTTCAGCCACGGAATTCTTCTCTGCTTTGTGAAACGAAATATGAGGCCAAAAAGACGTGAGCAAAGTATTTCCAAGCGTGATGGACTCTTTTCGAAATTCTGAAGTGCACCTTTCTGCCCTGCGTATTTGCCCAAGTAATGACAGTACCTGTTGTGCTTCTAGCGGATACGTGGTCCTGGCTAAACGTGTTGGGGCTTACCTATAATTGGGTATTTATATCAAGAGAGCTGATTATCCAGTTTCCGCGTCATTGCGTAAGCAAGGCACGCTCTAACAGGCTATTCGCTGTAAGTGACTAGCCGCCATTAGTTGTTCAGACTACATATGAGAAAAGCCAACTTTACGATTATGAAAAGTGTGTATAGAGCTCTCAGACACGTTGACAACTACGTGTTATTTTTACCGACAAAGAACACACAAAAGACTCCCTAATTAAACAATTTACTAGTTACACAATGCAGTGATCCTACCAATAACTCCACAAAGAAAAGTTTCGCTTATCCAAGTATTAAGAAGTCACTTTATTGCATTTCCAGAACACTGAAATTCAGTAGCCTGGGCACGAGCTCACAGCCCTCGGCGGCGCCACATTGTTCTTCTCGTCTTCGCTCGCTTGTCCTAGAGCTGATACATAATGCTTCCCTCCTCAGGGGACCTTTTTTTTTATTAAATGTATGTAAGGAGAGGTTGGTGCCAATGCGTGGCGCCGGCTACTCCTCTTCTCTTGCACAAAAGTCAACATCGCACATTCAGTAGCAAACACAAGGCTATACATATGTACATAGCCCAACACTTACACAATGAGTTCACGTTTTTCTACACTGAGTGTCCACACCACACAGAAATGAGTCCACACTGCGTAGAATTGTGTCCGCACCACACTGAGTTTGTAAAAATACAAAACAAAAGAAATCCACACAAGTAATCACGCCAATTTAAGTGTTCACACAAAAACGTGAAAGTTCAATAAAAACAATGGACTGCATTCTGGATTTGGTCACAGATAAGGAAAACCAACGAACGCAAGGAAACATCACTGTCGCTGTATTTCTTGATGTCCACCGAGCATACGACACAGTGAGTCACGTTCACGTTCTGGAAGGTCTGGCGTTACAGGGATTCAAGGGCAAGATACTGCGTTGGATCGCTGACTTCTTGAATCACCGGAAAATTTTTGTAGTTACGCAGGAGGGCCCAACGTCAGACCATGTCGTCAACCAAGGAGTGCCAGAGGGCAGCGTGCTAAACCCTACTCTCTTTAATGCAGTCATGGCGCAGCTCCCGTATAATCTTCCACCTAACATCAGATGTTCAGTATATGCTGATGATATAAGTATATGGACGTCTGGTCCATCGTTTTTGGATATACAACAAACTCTACAAGAAGGATTGGATTATGCAGAGCGTTTTCTAAAAAAAAAAGGTATGGCACTGAGTCTGGCTAAAACAGCTATACTTCCGTTTACATTGAAAAGGCCTGGAAATTTCCAGATTATTCTGCAAAATCAGCCTATTCAAATGGTTAAAACTTATAAATTCTTGGGAGTAATTTTAGACCGGAGACTAACATGGTCGCCTCATGTCCAGTCCCTGGAACAAAAAGTGAATCAGGCCATTCGAATCCTCCGGCATCTCCGCGGGGCCAAATGGGGTGGTACTACAGAGTCGTTATTAGCCCTACATGTTGCCTGGATACGCCCCATCGTAACTTACTCACTTCCTCTGCTGCACGGACTCCCAGCCTCCACCGAAAGGAGACTTCACTTGTTATTGGCAAGGAGCTTGAGGGTATGTCTGGGTTTACCACGGTCAACTTCCAGTGCTTTAGTGTATGCGGAGGCTCGAGAGCCACCTTTGGCAGTACTCCTAAATAAAGAAACATCTCGAAATTTATTTAGAATTTTCACGCAACATGAAAGTCATTTTTTATCTGGTGCACTAACACAAAGGACGGCAACGAGACTACAGGATACTATATCATCATTTCAAGCAGTAGTACCAGAATTTAAACAATGGAAACCTTCAAAACCACCTTGGACGCTGCCACTTCTCAACGTTATCCGTGAAATAGACGGCATAGAGAAGAAAGCAGACATGGCACCTCTAGTAGCGGCACAGTTGGTACTTCATCAGCTTCATGTAATGCATAATGAAAAAACGAAGATATATACAGACGGATCATGCACAGAAGAAGCGTCAGCCTGTCCGGTCTTTATACCCGAAATTCAGAAAAAGAAGATGTACAAATTATCGCACAAATCTTCATCGATGACAGCAGAATTGGTGGCTATATTTGAAGCAGTTAAGCTTATCTGCGAGAATCCTGAGCCACGAAAATGGGTGATATGCACTGATAGCAAACCTGCTCTTCAGCTAATCAGAAATGTGAGATCACCTTACAAAAATGGTAAAATAGCACAATATATCGCAGAAACTGTGGAATATGCCTCATCGCAGGGTCACAACATTGTATTACAATGGATACCCAGCCACATTGGAATAAAGCGAAATGAAGATACTGATAGTCTCGCGAAGAAAGCATTGAAGGAAGGACGGGATTGCGCAATCCCTATGTCTGGGGTGGATATTCGGCATTTTATATCGCAAGGAGCTAACCATTGTTTGATGGAGAACTGGTTTGAGAACCCTAAATCAAAGGAAACGGTACTTCATGAAGTTGATCCACACAGAAAATTTTCCATAGCGACAGACCTCCCACGACACCTAGAGACATTGATCCACCGACTTAGATTGGAAGTAGCATACACAAACAGCTTTTTGCACAAGATACATCGATCCAACTCACCGGAATGCCATTGTGGTCATGCAGAAGAAAATGTTCGCCATATTCTTTTGGAGTGCGTTATATACGCGAATGAAAGACAAAAATTAAAGAACAAATTAGCAAGTTTGGACAGACGGCCCCTCACAATAAAGAAACTACTTGGACCATGGCCTGAGATGCATCTCCAGAAAAAGGCAATAATCTTCCTGACAGACTTTTTAGTGGAGACCGGACTGGACAAGCGCCTATGACTGACAGCCAGAGATGGGTATTATGTAAAGTGTGGTCATGTATATACTGACATTAGAGTAGTAAGGTGTGCGTGTAAGTAGTTTATGACTGTGTGAACTGCGTGAAGAAAACTGTGTATTGGCATGATATTTAAACTGGTTTCAGTGTGCTATTATGTTTTTTTCTTTTTTTCTTTTTTCTTTCTTTCCCGTATTGTTAACTCTTGGTTACCGTTCTGTATTATTATTTTATTTTTCGCTGCAGAACTTTGTGATATGGAATAGCCGAGGCAATAGGCACCTCACCCTCTCCACAGCAAAACAGGTAAAACAGAACAGAACAGAACAGAAAACGTCTAAGGTGATCTTGTCGCTTAAATACTGACATTTTTTTCAGAAACCTTTATGAACACTTGTATCTGCACATTTCAAGTCGCTCTGGTGCCCTCAGAATAAGACTATAGAAGCTGCGTGGTATACAGTCTGGAACGGTGTGCGAGTGTTGGGTGGGCTGTATTTTTCGCGGCGTTCCTGCTTCAGAGGCGTGATCCACTTACGCACTAGCAGGTAAACCATAAACTTCGGACGCGTCTTCTGTCTTATGCTCGACACCTGAATTTAGCCTTGTAAAAAAAAAAACGGGTGTCTTCATCTGAATCGTCTCCTGGCCACGAATATTAGGGTGCTTCTTGAACGACGGTTTCAATATCCGTGTACCTTCTCCTCATATGATCTACATGACGCCTGTGCACCCTGACCTCTTTCGTGACCGATTTCCAAATTTTTCAAATACTACAGTGGCTAGCCATGCTCGGTTGTTAAGAAAATTTTTAACCCACACTTTGTCGCCTGGCGCATAAGGTCCTGAGATGTCATCTACCTTCCCCTTTTGGGTAAATTTTCGCGGGTGTAGCGTATCCATGTGGGAAAGGCAGCTGTCTTCCAAACACTAGCTCTGCTGGCGTTTTCTGCATTTTGGTGGGCGGTGTTGTATGGTGCTTGAATAGAAACTTCGATAGCCGGCAGGAAAGCCTTCTATCAGTCGATTTTCTGAGAGCCACTTTCACTTTTCTACCATACGACCCACTTGCCCATTTGTAGCCGGGTGATATGAGTCTGATGTTATCTGCTTGATCATGTTCAGCATTAAGAAATGCTGCATTTCGGATGAAACGATGCCATTCCGTTATCGGAAATTATAAGTTACGGTATGTGAAAAGTAGCGAACACTGATCGAAGCGCATTCGTTGCAGCGGAAGTGGACTGTGACAAAACTTAGCTTACTTTTAACCACTTAGAGAATGCATTCACAACGATATTAAAAAACTCTTGTTGTTCACCGGCCCCTCGGAGTCAACGTGAACGGCCTTCCATGGTTCACTTGAGCGGGTCCATTCTGAAATCGCAATCTCGGAAAGAAGGCGGCTGTGCACAGTTGACATGTCTCGCATAATCGCACTGTCGACTCTATGTCGGCGCCCAAACCAGGCCACCCCCAGTGACTGTGAGAGAAACGTTTCATCGTAGTAATTCCCAGGTGAATAGCATAAAAGAGAGTCAAAGTTTCTTCTTTTGCTTTCATACAAATAACGACTCATGTGCTCCATAGTGCACAACCACGGTGCATGGGCAGTTCTTGAAGCCGACTCTTGTGCGGTTGGAAACTTGCGCTCAGCCGTATTGCCATTGATGCGCTTTGTAGCCCATGATGAATTGTAGAACGTGCGGGGTCTTCCATTCTCAAACTGGCTATCTTCTAAGCAGTCAGTGGAAGTTGCCGCAAACCTTCAATCATCAGCATGTCCTCTGGTGCAGTCAGCTCATTCAAACTGGAAGCCAGAAGAAATCTACTGAGAATATCTGTATTCCGGTGTCTTTTTCGTTTTCGATACACCAAATCGTAATGATTGGCGCTCAAAATCACGCACCAACAAAGAATTCTCGGTGATAAAACTTGCTGAATTTGTTTCCTAGGACACATAGTTCCAAGAAGCAGCTTATGGGCAGTTACGATGAGTATGAGCCGACCGGCAATGTACTGGTGAAAATGCGTGACTCTAAACACAATCACAACTCCTTCCCTGCCTGTAGTTGCGTATAATTTTTGTCACTATTTTTGAGGGTGCTTGATGCAAAAGCTACTAGTTTTTCTTGTCCATTTCCACCTAGCTGCGCAATTATTGCACCTAAACCCCAAGTCGAGGCATCGCAGCTCAGCATAAACGGACGAGAGTTGTCATAGTTCCCAAGAACCGCACATTCACGCAGTGCGTCTTTATATTTGTTAAGGGAAGCCTTGAGTGGGGCTTTTCATCTCCATTTAGGTTTTAAACACGATAGTATTTCTTGGGGACCTTCGACGCAAAACTTTTGGTCTGTCTTTCTGTACTTATGTGTGTTTGTCCACCGCAACAATACTCCAAACAGCACTGAAGAATACCCCGAACGGCCAACACCATTCGCAGCACCCACCAATATCGCTCAAGTTTCAGCGTTCATACTTGTGTGATTATCAATTAAAAAGCAATTATTGTGCATATCTGAGACATCATAAGAACACATCAATATTCTGTATGTGTGCCTTTATATACTAGAAAAGGCATACATAAGTAATTCTAAGAACCGTATGACGCTGCGCAGATAATGCAACGCTTGCACGAAAAGGAAAGTGCTTGGACCGCTTTGTTAAGATGACACGGTGGTGACACTTACCGTCGTTTTGCGTTCTACACCTTATTGCCTTCGAGACGGGCGCGCACGCCGCAAGCTTCGTTTTCCAATATAACGGCCAGATAACGCTCATGTCTCACGTGTGACGTGTCTCGATGCACTCGTTCGCCTTCACTGTACGCACTGAGGCACTATAACGCAGCGCCTTCAGAATACCATTCACTGATTTTCTTGTGCGAGGCATGAAATAAACGTTTTGTTCACTCCAGATGCAAGACCATCGTCTTTCGACGACATTTGCAGTGTCACATGCAGATACCGGACCAATTTCTTTTATCCAATAAATGATGTGGAGGTTCTGCAATGGATGCCTTGTCGCAGACGGACCGCCCTGTAAAAGCTCATCATTCCTACGAAGGATTGCAGTTCCGCCTTGTTTGTTGGTTCCGGTGCACTAGTTATTGCTTTGATCTTTTCAGAAGTTGGCTAAAACACCTTAGAGCTCAGCTTGTATACCAAGAATGGCACTTCCCGTACACTAAAACGTTGGAATATAGATTGTGATGCTGAAACGCCGAATTGTAGCCACTTCTCTGCGTACAATCCCTTAATTGTATTGACGGTCAGAATATTTAGAGTGGCCTTGTCAACATGCAGTTGTTGATAAACCCGTGTTGAATCAATCTCGGGGAATATCTGTCCACCGCGAAAAGTTGCGACCAAATCGACGCTTTCGGCAAAGAATACGCAGTTTGCTTGATGCTCGCATGCACAGTGCTTCTGTAGTCGCCGGACAACTGCGAAGATCCATTCTTCTTCCTGGCCACTACCAAGGATGTTCGAAGCGGCGATGAACTCAATTGTGCCTTGAGCTTAGAGCTAGCCGAGTTCTCAAGAGACGGCGTCGCGTAGAGCAAATGAAACCTGCCAGTATTACAAAAACTTGGGTGTCATGTCTTCAGCCAGGTCGATGCGTACAGGTGGGCCTGAATGTCTAGTGAGAGCGTCGTCGAACACCGCAGAGAACATGGCTAAGGTCTCTTCAATGGTTCTTCCTGTGAGATTGTTGAGCCCATGCATTGTTATTTCCAGTTTTTCGAATCAAATTGTCCCAAAAAATGCCTCCTAGTCCTCAAGCCACGAGCAATGGTAGCTGGGCTTTGTTGTTTTTGAAAGAAACAACCACGAGCATGAAACCCATGATGTCTAAACATTCTCCCGACCATGTCTGTAGAGCAGGCTTGCGTAGTTTGAACACCGGGGTGTCATGAGGCCAGAGGTGAGCAAAAGTCCCTCCACTTATGATCGAGAACGCTTTTCCGAGTCGATTTCAATCTTGAGGGGCTAACCAGAAAGCAAAACTGTCACGATGAACCTAGGTGTGGTTGTCGTCTGTGCTGTTGTGTGAAAAACAGAAGGAGGACAATCGTCCTTCTGTTTTTTCAACCTGAGTCTTTCTCTTCTAAACAATGGCTTATTTGATGCTTCAGTGCTTTAGCCTTTTAGAAGGACAAGCCTTGGCGATGTGATCCTTCTTGTGCAGATGTCACAAATGGCATTTTTGAAGAAACTCTTCTTGGCCGTGGGATCTGCTAGACCTCGGAAGCACTGAGACGGCTTGCTTATAGCGCAAACAAGAAATTTCTGCCGATTCGCACTGAAAGTGTCAGCCTGCTGCTTATATGATATGTGGGGTTATACGTCCAGAAACCACCATATGAATATGAGAGACACCCTAGTGGAGGGATCCTCAAATTTTGACCACCTGGTGTTCTTTACACGAAGCCAAACGGGCCTACAGCATTTTGGCTTCCATCGAAAAGGCAGCCGCTGCAGCCGACTTTCGATCCCACGACATGTGGGTCAGCAGATGAGTACCTCAGTCACTAGACCACCACGGCGTATCTCAGAAAAGGCTTCACTGTTTTGTTCAAGGTAGGATTATGTACACAGTAGTCATTGAACTCAGCTTCATAGAAATTCTTTAAAACTGGTGGCAGAGCGCCACAGGGTATGTAGTCCCCATCTGCCCTTCCCGAATTTGTAGGTTGTTGTTAACGGTAGCTTATCCTCCGATGAGCAACCATTTTTCAAGACAAGAATCGTGTATTACACATACCAGTTTGTTTCAAAGCATGACTACCAAAGGTAGCCTTGTAATACCTGGTTGAGATTAGTCGTCCGCGCTACCGTCCCATCGTCGTAGAATCTACGTTACCAAAGTCCTTCACCAAGGTCCGCAGAACTGTCGCATTATCTTTGAAGGATTCGTTAGCAAGCTGGTCTTGTTTCTGGAAATGATAAACAATAACAGCCAAGTAACTCAGAAGACCTGTGGTGGATGTGCTGGGTCAGTATCTTGATGATATTGAGCAATTCCATCTCGGAAGGCTTTTGTGGGGCCACCAGGGCCCTCTGATTTTCGGAAGTTTGCTCACCGCACAGCGTGAAAAGCACCACTCGTTTCTTGAAGTATTCTACTGTTCCGTTGGCTTTATAGTAGAGCTCCAGGCCCTCTACCCATGACGACGAGTCCGTGCTGGGCACAAAATCTGGCATCTTGTTTTTGGCATCGTCTTCAAGGTAAACTTGCTTCGCGGGGCCTCGCTTCCTAATAGCCAGTATTACGAAGTCCGTTTATTGCACTTCCAGAACACTGAAATCCAGTAGACTGGTCACGAGCTTAGAGCCCTCGGCGGCGCCACTTCGTTCTCTTCGTCTTCGCTCGGATCTCCTAAAAGTGATATATAGTACTTTGTCGAAGCTGTTACGGCTACGGACTCAAGATACGGGTGACTTCATTACCGTAAAATGCTGCCAAATTTATTTGAGCTCTAGAAAGGATACAAGGCATAAAGGCCAGAAAAAGTAAGCATGTTGAGAGTCCAGATTCCCGTTCAGTCGGCAGCAGATTCCATTTCAAATTGCATGGAGGCTGTTTATGACACGAAATGGCAAGATAAAGGATAATCATAGCCAAACAAAACCTTAGGTTTTGTTCCTGTGATTATAGCTCCCGTGATTTGAATCTTAGCTGGTCACCGACAACATTTATTTATGTATTCCGGTTGCATAAGACACTCGCGTGGATTGCTTAATAAACGAGAATACTTGTTTACGCCCGTGGTCATCTCTCATCTTTCGCATATACGACACAGGCTTAACATGCTTTAGTATGCCTGTTTCAAAGACTAAAAAGCTAACGTGAATGCACTTGCAAGAATGAGATACCGGTTACTGCAAAACAGGACCAACGGCCTTTAATAAGAGCACGTGGAAAAGCGTGGCTGCACGTACAACCGACCCGTCGCAGGCAGGATATAAGAGCCTGCTGGTAAAAATAAGATGTCGCAGCCTATTAGACATTCCAGGCATTTCAATGGTCAACCTTCTCCCCGCCTCCACCATCAGTGTCGTTAAGACTATGCCAAGGAGTGCCGCAAACAACTATGATTGCTAAAATAAGGCAATTTAGATGAAGCAATGTTTTTGCTTCACTTTCTTAGATATTAGACCAAGGAACATATCACTACAATATATTTTTACCCATCATTCCTACTGGCATGCTGGCATACAAGAAAATATCGAAGTGTCCCCCCAAGCGCGAAGTGATAAATGTAACAACAAACTGTAATGTTACATGAAGTGAAGACAGGCTTACAGCTAACTCTTTTGGGTCCGATTTCACGTAACTTTTCAAAACGCTAATGCAAGAGAATACGACTTTCCAGGGCAAGATGCGCTTTTTGCGCTCTCTCATCGCGTTGAGAAAGCAGCCCGTAGAAGGGCATACGAGACATCTGCTGATGTCTGCCGAGATTGCGTGCCCGCTAGTGAACGCACTCTTAGAATCAAACCTCTTAGTTGCTGCTCGAAGTGAAATGGTTTGCTGTAATAAAATAACGAAGTTCTGACGAGGCTGCGCGTGGTAGAATGTATGCTTGCCACACAGAAGCTCTAGGTTTCATTCTCGCTCGAACCAAACGTCTCCATTACTGATTCGCGTGTATATTAAACATTCAACCATGAATAACACCCATGTTTTGCTTTAAACCAGCCTAAAAAAATGGAGTGAGCTACTAAACACTATCGCATTGATAAAACGCATATACATGAAAGGCAAATAGCAACCACGCGTCAGACACCGAGTATGCGTATCTAGTAGATGGTTTCAAGCTACCTAGCTATTGCAAAAAATGTGTTGCCTATTAACACTGGCACATGCCCACACTGGAGGATTTACCAAGAAAACTTGTAGTAGCCTACATGTGAACACTATACAATGATTCACAGCCTATTACAAACATGTACAACAAAAGAAAAGAAATCGCAAATTGTCTTTTAGGAATAAATAATCTATTATAAAATAAAATTGAATCAATAAAAAATGAGAGCTACTGCCAAATCAATAGACTGAAGTTCTGATATCACCAGAGAGTTGAGGTTACCTCCCCCGATTAAAATCGAATGGATATGCTACATTTATTCGCATTACCAATTAGATCACTAGTATTCATCAAGTATATAATAAAGAAGACGTCATATTGAAATGCGTTTAGATTCTTCAAGAAAATTACGTACCTCGTCAAATACGTTCCTGTGGCAATGCCCAAAGCCGAAGGCGCCAAAACTGAGAAAATTATCTGCAGTTAAATATAAACTTACTGTGAGAAACGAAATATCTAGAAGTCTTTTTCTCAGTAATAAATAGTTGTAACATGATGTAAAATAATGCTCAATGGCTTCTGTTTATTCGCAGAATGGGCACAGGGAATATATCGCCTGATCAGCTCCGTGTGAATAAAAGTTTATTGGGGAATACGGCACCAAAATTTGGTAAATATTATTTCTAACTTTCTAAATTTACTGCACTTTAGGTTTTCATGAATATACGAGTTTCTGATAGTCTGTCCATTTAGTAATACTTTCCACCCCATCTACATACATAGCTAATGCTTTAAATCTGATCGATAATACGTATTCTATTTCTGGGAGTACCGAAATCATAGGACCATCAAGCGAAGCTCGGGCTAACGAATTGGCCAGTTAATTTACCTGTATTCCATTTCATTTCATTTCATTTTATTTCCTTAAAGACCCCTTGTGGGGCATTACATAAGGGGTGGGTACATAAAAATTGAGCAGAAAACAATCGTTTGTCCTAAAGTGAAAGATGATTAGTGATATTGGTTGTGAAGGTAGAAGTACAAGTAATGGCAGGAATGTCGCCTGAAAGGCCATTCCAGGCAACTGCTGTGCGAGGAAAAAATGATGTTGAAAAAGTAACGGTGCGTGCACGTGGGCGTGCGACTTGAAGAGGATGATTAGTTCGTTGAGAGATGTACGCTGGGGGAACAAAATAAGGTGGCATGCGCATCGAGGTGTGAAAAAAACTTATGAAATAACGAAAGACTGGCGATACGGCGGCGGAGGGAAAGGAGGGGCAGTTGAAGTTCTGCCTTTAGTGAAGATACGCTGACGTCATGGGAGTAAGAATTATTGATAAACCTAGCGGCACGGTTTTGAATACACTCAAGGGCGTCTTCAAGATATGCCTGTTGCGGGCTCCAGATTGGGGAAGCATATTCAAGTTTAGTTCTTAACACAGAGTTAATAACAGTGGTGTGGGACCAATACTAACTTCAGGCGTTACAGTTGAGGCGAAACTAATGTGCGCAAAGTCAATAGAGCTCTTAATTGTTCTGAAGCTGTCAGAGCTGTACACATAGAAAGAGAATCTGTAACGATGATTGCATTGACTTCGTTTGAAGGCAGTTTTCGAAGCGCCAAAATAATAGCCATGAGCTCAGCTTCACACACAGAAGTGAAGTCTGGCAGCCTCGCTGACAATGACCAGCTGAGGTAATCACAGGCAATTTCTACACCTGCCTTTTCATTATTCGCCGAAGCATCTCTGGCTATTATGTTATTTGTTTCTGCATAGAATACGTAATCTTTTAATCTGCTATTTAAAAATTTCAGATATTGGAGCTTAGATTGCCGGGGCTAAATTTCATCATATTCTATCGTAATATTGTGATTTAATGCAATAGTTTCAATTACCGATCTATTTTTCATCTTTATGCTTTCCAGTTTCTTTTGGACGAAAATAATCTGGGGAGTATGAAATAGAGTTCAATGAACAAGAAAAAGGCGTCGGGGGTCACTAATAAAGGTATAATCAGGTCTTCTAGCTGATAAGCTGTAAAATACTAAGAAAGTTTGTACCGTTAGGATACAAAACCTGCAAAGTGTAGTTGGCATGCGAGCTTCTTGATCCTAAGGAGTCTTAGGATCAAGAAAACTAATGGTTTTGTTTTGTAGGCAGAACCACCCAAAAATAATATGCATCCAAATTCAAATATTGGGCGCATGTACAAGTTATATAGATTAATGAAGTGTGTCTACGTACCCATTATCGTGTTACTCAACCTGCGCAATAAGCCTGAAGACCGTCGAGCTTTTGCTGCTATATAGGCTATGTGAGGGCTCTACTTAAGTTTTGCGGAATGGGTTCCTGCTTATAGAGTACAGACATTGAAGTAGAATCTGATAGTGGAAACACCAGGAGAGCTCTTTTACTGATTATCAGAGACATTAAACTTGACTGCAGCCAAATTTCTGGTGAATACATACACCTTCACAGTTATTTGTGCAAAAAAATAAATCTCACTGTCTTACACGAGAAACGCGATATCATCTGCATAAATGTAGACAGCGATATCTCGATCGAAAGGAATGGAGTTAATCAGAACATTGAATAATACCGGAGATAAGACAAGCCCCTTCAAGACTTCCGCGTTTCTGTTTTTATTTAGATGAACAACAGCCGTCTTTACACAATAAAATTCCATTGATTTTACATATCCTGCTAACCATTCAGTAATATATCTCGGAAAATTAAAGTCGTGCAGCATATTCATTAAATTAGGTGCTCAACGGTGTCATGAACTTAAGCTATGCCAAGTGTCATTAGCACTGCGTAGTGTCGTCTTTTTCAGGTAAGCTGTATTCAGCTCTCTAAATTGGCATGATCGCACCAAATTGAGCACTCACTGCGAAATGCAATTTCGTTTGGCTTTAGTATTAGTTTATCTGTCATTCAAATATTTTTTCTGTTTTTAAAACACTTTCTATAGTTTTAATCAGGTGAAATGTTAGAGAGGTGGGTAAGATATTTTCAACGTTAAAACCTGACCCTCGTTTTTTTAACAGGGAAACTACTCTGATTAGTTGCCAGTCGTGGGGTATCCAGGCATTGTTTAAGGAATAGTTTAGAGAACTGAGAACGTCACCGGGTGATGACATAAATAAATTTTTAATCATGGGAACTGTTGTGCATCAGGACCTGGAGCAGACGAGGGTAAATGTTTAATCCCGTTTGACACTACGGACAATGTCACTTTTTCCAAGTCAGTTGTTATGATAGATTTTTGCCATCTGTTTGACGAAACTGAACAAAATATATTTTCTAGACGTGTACTGACTGACTCTAAAGATTTTCCCATTTCTTCCGACGATAATATTTCACAATGCGAGTTTGATAGAGACAGCTGGATTTCGCGGGATCTCGTATATAGAAATAACGCTTTTTTATTTTTAGGTTTGGAAAGAAAGTTTAAATGGCTTTTGCCAGTTTACATTGGCTTGAGCGAGCCACCATGCGTTTAAAAGCAGCGGCAATAAATTTGTAACCTGCCGAACTTTTGGGGGACTGATTATGAATTAGCTGCATACAAGCTGCTAGTCATCATCTACGGGGACGAGAGCAATTTGAATTCCACCACGAGTTTTAAGGCACCCTGTTAGCTGAATCAATGATAAATTTTGCTTTTTGGACGTGTTTTTAACTACTGCATTTGATTTTATAGCTTTCATTTTATCACTGTCTTCAATAAAAAATACGAAACAGCTTATTGGTTACTTTTAAATTTAGAATCATTTATAAAGATTTGAACTTGGAAAAATGATGAAGTAATTTGGCAAGGAATTTCAAACAATACAGGAAAGTGGTTACTGTTGGTGGCGCAGCTGAAGGCAGTTTAAGAGATGCTAAAAATAGCCAAGCTTATGAAAGTCAAATCTAAGGCAGAGTGGGATCGGTCTCAGATAAATGCGATAATTTCTAGCATCGACTCAATATAACTTATTGTCTATAGACCAGTCCCACAAACGTTGTTCACATTGATCAGTCCTAAAACCCAACCAGTTTGGTGAGTATTAAACCATCCAACCATAATTTTTTTCTTTACATCACAACTTGAAAGTCATGTCTAAACATCGCGTGCCTTTTACGCCCACAGAAAGGTAGTCATTTATTAGAGAAAAAGGCGAGCATCCTGGCAAGGTTATGTCAAAAACAACAATTTGCACTCAGGGGACATATATTTGTACGAAGTTGTGACCTTTGAACTAACTTTATTATTGACAAATAACGCTAAACCTTCTGCTTGGCATGAGCGATCTAGACGGAAAGACCAGAAAAAAGTTAATTTAAACAAATGATGTGCTGAAAGCCAAGTTTCTTATATTGTAATAACGCCTGTAATGAATGTACACCACAAATACAAAACATATGTACTAGCTGAGTGAATAGATCGATAGTTCCACTGAAGAATGTTTATAGACTCTATTATTTTAACAAAATTAAGTCGCAAAACGCCTTCTTTCTAAGAAACACTTTTTTAAAAAAATCGCTTTTTGGGAGGTTGTCTGTCTTGTATTTTTTGCTTTTTGAATATTGTGGGGAGACAGGTTTTTTTTTTTTTTTAGAGAGAGGGGATCGAGTGCACTTTAGAGACTTTATATTTATGTCTATGTCATCTGAATCCTGAGTACCATCTGGTGTGTCATCATTCAGCCTCAGGTTGACTCCACGAGAGGGCCCTGCAGCCTGTACTTTTGAAGGCGGTAACTCTGATTCTGCTTTACTTAATGAAAGAGAATCATTGTTATTTTGTGAAGCAGTACTCATATTTCTCGTTGATCTATATTTCTTGTTGTGCTAACTGATTGGCTATAATATGAGGTAAAGACTCAAAAAGCTTGGTAGCCGAACGATCCATAGCTTTTTCCATATATTTTTCGATCATGTCCGCCATGAACACTGAAAGAGAAGCCTCCATTGTTGCATTATGGCGGGCTGCAGCACCAGCATATATCTGGGTTCTAGCCTAAATTTCAGCGATGACGTCCTTTCGGCAACATCGTTTCCGATCAACCATTTCAAAAAATTTGATTCCCATCAAGCGCTTTGGCTGAGCCATGCGGGCTGTCTGCGCAGTGCACTTCATGGCGAAGGCTGTACTTTTATTCTTTACTATTATATTCATTTGAGTTATGCTCCGCATCGAAAGTTCGGCATATTACAGCTCACCTGCATCCTATCAGGGACTGACCATAGCGCCAGCACTTTCGAAACAGAAGCGGATGAAGCAACTACGGTTCGACTCTGTATATTGGAGGCCACGCGTCTATTTCAGTGGGGTAATTAGATCCGGGAAATGTGACAATAACAAACTATGTTACTTTTGGTGCTTTATTCTTATCTACAACTAGTCCGCATCTATAAACTGCAATCGCCCCTGCCTCTAAAATCATCCCCATGACCCCAGCTGGAGTAATGTTGATATCGACACCTCGAAAAAGATCTTTGACGCAAGCTAGGTTAGAAAGAATAACAGCGCTCAATGAATTGGTTGCAAACACTGAGCATTTTAGCATGTCTCGCACACAAAGCTGGTCAGACAAAAAGCAGAGAATGCCTTCCTTGCAAAACTTTCGAACATAGGTGATGCTCTGATAGTGAACTGCCAGTGCTCTCAGTTCCGACTAAATCACTTTTGGATTCTTCAACCCAATGACACCTTCGTTGCACGAAATAAAGCTACACGCACGGAAGTGATGTCATTGCGTAAGAATTGGTCCACTGGTAGCTGATGTGGAGGAAGAGAAGCAGGACCAGAGGAAAGCCCCTAGTCCAGGTGAAGAAAACTGCATCTGTCTAGATTCACTAGCCAAAAAGACACTCGCTAATCAATTCTGACGCTAAAGATACGCCTGTCTCAGAGGAAATTCAGTAGCGGCTACTCAGATTTCAGCCAAACCCCCGAAATAGTACAGCAGACAGGACAAAGGCGCAGCCGTGGGACAGCGTGGGACGCCCTCGGGCTCAGTCATAATTCTTCGCATCAGCCACAGCTTCAACGAACTGCATATAATTGGTTGCAGATATGTAGAGGGTACATCACCTTTCCACAGAATGATGAATAACAATGGACAAAAGAAAGGCCGTCCCTCCAGCTTTCGCTGAGATTGCTGAGTTGATTGATTGATTGATATGTGGGGTTTAACGTCCCAAAACCACTATATGATTATGAGAGACGCCGTAGTGGAGGGCTCCGGAAATTTAGACCACCTGGGGTTCTTTAACGTGCACCCAAATCTGAGCACACGGGCCTACAACATTTCCGCCTCCATCGGAAATGCAGCCGCCGCAGCCGGGATTCGAACCCGCGCCCTGCGGGTCAGCAGCCGAGTACCTTAGCCACTAGACCACCACGGCGGGGCAATTGCTGAGTTCTACGCAGCCGCCAGGTGCTATTATCAGTATAGGAAACTATCTTCTGCATACCAATATTTACCGAATAAAAACTGATTTAACTGATAAATAAATTAAAATTGAGTCTATTAAAGAGACCGAGCGACTCACTGAAAGAAATAGGTTTCAGAGAGTAATGTCAAAGCTTGAATAATGTAACAGCCTTGCATTGTGCAATGGCATGTGAAATATCCCTCGTCGACTAATGAAATGCGAGATAGAACGACGCAAATAAAAAAAATTCATAGACGTGAAAAAACGAAGGCGAAGAAGACGGCAGCAAGTCAGGGTTAATTGTGGTCTGAGGGCCCCCGCGGGTGGTAGACATAGCACGTGGTCGGAGCGGTCACGCTTCGCAGGACGCCAGCAGCTGGGCAACCCCTTCGATGGCATTGGGATAAGCCCCGGGGCTTCCGTGAGCATCCGCCAAAACTTCGCTGAAAGTGGTAAGCGCCACTTTTAGGGTGCATCTCATAAATGGATATCAAGCGTTTTGCCCTTCACCTCATTCCTTTCGGATACTTGCAGCTTCACATGCGGCTTCGCAGCGAACGCCGAAGAGCAGGGTGAACGACATGGAATGCGATAAGGAACAGCTGATCGAATATACACACATGCACGTAGAGATAAAAAGTGCCAAGCATTCAAACTTGAGAGAGGGGGAGGAGGGGCGCGCGGCGAGGCACGTAAGTATACTCCGGCATGCTCGACGATGCTCTGCGCCTTCATACAGTTTTACTACTATACCGCTGAAACCAAGGTGTGGCTCTGCAATCACTGGCCTACCATTACGCCACTGCGTTGGCTGACTCGCTTATTCAGGCTTTAGGGCGTTTGTGTAGCTTGTTTATTGTGCTGTGTTAGACTTTCTTCACTGAAGTTTTGGAGCAATTACCAACTTATAAATACACAAATACACATTCTGCTGCGCGCTCGAACACTGAGAAGTGGGGAGAGCAGTATTTTATGCATTATTCTGAATTTTGAAACATTGCGATACTATGCGAAACAACACTAGAGCGGTATGCAGTTGTATGTCAGAAATCAACCATGATCGAAGTTTCTTTTCAAGTCAGAGGGACGAAAATTGCATGCTCTTACAACATGGACACATGTGATGACTACTGAGTGAACTCAGTGAAAGTACACCACAATTGTGTGTGAAAAACAATAGCATGCTGTGTGAAAGCAAAAAAAAAAATATAGCAATAGCATGCTGTGTTAAAGCAAAAAAAATATAATAAAATTATATATTAATTTTTTACACTTTATTTTTATTCAAACAACCAAGAAGATAGCGGCAACCATCGAGAAGACATGGTGACGATTCTTCAATTCATGCTTTATTTGTTAAAACAATATGTACACAAATACACGTAGTGAACAAACGGTGGCCTCGTGCTCTCTGAGCCACGATGAAGACACCTTCTAAACAGGGGCGTCACAGTTTCCTCTAAGGTAACGTTTGTAGAACATTCCACGGCTGCACCACGAGATGAAGTTGTTTACGTGCCGGAGTTGGTGTGCATCTGGCAGTGAAAAATAGTAGACGAGGTGAAGTAGACATCTTGACACCAAAAACAAAGATAGGATGAGGATCTTGGGTAGCTGCACATACGTCGATTATTCACTTAGCAGAGCAGCACTGCGAAAAGACGACATCGTTGATATCGCGTCCAAAGAGAACCAAGCCTCGCACCAGACTGTCTTGATACCTACACCTAAAGAGTTTTAGACGTTGCTCACATAAATAGCCTGATGCCAAAGAGAACTCCACCCCAGGATGTTTTCAACATTGATATGCAGCTATGCGTCTTGTGGTCCCACAAGTGGCGGAATATGGAAAAAATTTGGTCCCTTAACTGGCGCTCAGCGCGTCTAATGAAATTTTGATGTTCCGTAATACGTATACAGTGGCAGCAGCGCTGTCGCAACACAATTCGACCAGTGTTTCATGCAGCGCATGTTTATGCATTACTCGAGACAGAACGTAGTGCGGCGTTGTTCGTTTTTGAAGTGGTTATTCTGTTTCCTTTTTTTCTTATCGCAGGAAACCGAAGGTGCCTTTGACAGGTGGTAAATGGCCACGGTACACGTTCGAAGAGCCTTGGGTGATCTACCTGGAGCCGAACAACTACACAACCATTGTGGAGCCGAAGAGGAAGATATGCGAAGTGTGGAAACCAGTGCTTCTTAGGGAGTAAGTAAATGCTGGCAAACTAATACGACAGCAAACAGCGACACCATATTATGTGCCTCTGTGCACTGTGGTATTGTATAAGGAACGACAGTATCTTTGGATTCACTATTATGAAGCTTCCGATAACACTGCAGATAAAAGAGTAACACAAATAGGTTCAATGACTGAGGCAGAAACAACTGATGAGAACTGATTCTTGGAATGCCACGTGGTGGCGTAATAGTTGAGAAAGGAAAACAGGCAACTAACCGTCTAATGCACGAAGCTACAAGGAAGTCCATGCGGATTACTCAGAAATGTAGCCTCTTAGTTGCAAAAAAACAATTTCTAGAGGGGTATGCAACTCGGTACTGATGCCTCTCTGGGTCGCTCACTATAACTTTAGTCTAGTTGCCAACTTACCTTGCTTAGAAACAGGTAGCCTGTGGAGCAAAAAGGACAAGTGTACACTGGAAATGCCAAGAGAGGGATAGAAAAAAAAAGGTCAAGTGAAAGACAGGGATGTTAACCAGAAGAACAATTCTGGCTTGCTACCCGACACCGGGGAAGAGGTAAGGGAGATAAAAAGGCGAAGAGAGAAAAAGAAAAAAGAGGAATTGGAAAATGTGAACTCTTTTTTCTATACGGTCTTATTGAATTACCAATATATATCTACAATAAAGTAGCAAGAGCTCCCGTTGCACTCAACTCACTAGGGTAAGAAGACAGGCAGATAGGGAGAGTTGAAGGGGTTCCGCTAAGGAAGCTCAGCAATCGAGGTGTCGCACTGGTAAGTTCGATAGCGCGAGTTGTATCCCCAGCCACAGCGGCTGCATTTCGACGGGGGTGGAATGCAAGAACCGCCGTGTGCCTAATTGATCTAGAAACTCCAACAACAGCATGCCTCATAATGATGTTTCATTTTGGCACGTTCATTATTATTCGTTGTTATTTGCGCACAAGTTGTCTCATTATTGAAGAGTGGAAGAAAGCGAAAAAAGAATAAGGTGGATCTGCCATATGATGTCAATTAACACGTCAAGACTTCGAATTGGGGACGCTTAAGAGTAAATGATATGTCATCTAAATAATCAAGATATTAATGCGGTGTCACAAAAGCTCACATTATTGCGCCCTCACTGTATCATCTCTTCAAGAAATGCGGCATTTGTTTGTTCATGCCCACAAATGATACTTCTAGCTGGCTGGCTGGCTGGCTGGCTGCCTGGATGGGTGGTCGGTCGGTCGGTCGGTCGGTCGGTCGGTCGGTCGGTCGGTCGGTCGGTCGGTCGGTCAGTCGTTCTGTTTATAGAAATTAACTTATTTATGGAATTTAACCTATTAACGTTTATGGAATTTAACTTATTAAGTGAGACTACGAGAGACGTCGTAAAGTAAGGCTATAGATAAATTCGACCACCCGGGGTTTTTCAACGTGTGCTTAAATCGCACAAGAGACAGATTTTTCACATTTTGTCTCCTTTAAATGCAACAGCACGACCGGTTTGAATTCATGTATTTCAGGTCAGCAACCTAGCACTGTAGCGATTAGGGTTACACTCCAGGTACTAACATTGCGTCGGTGAAAAAAATTTACAAAGGTAAAATTAACCATCGAGCTACAGCAGCAGACATGAGAGGTGGTGGCCGAGAACATTCGATTGCATGGGTATTTTAAGTCTTTCAGGAAATGCCAAAGTAGAAAACAATAGCTTTGCCACTTAAACCTAATAACAGATTATATGCGGACGTCACGCAAAGGCAGTTCCTTTTCTGCGTGCCTTCTTGTTACCAATCTAAGGACACTATACTATGTCTGGGAAATGTTGTAGGCCCGTGTGCTCAGATTTGGGTGCACGTTAAAGAACCCCAGGTGGTCGAAATTTCCGTAGCCCTCCACTACGGCGTCTCTCATAATCATATAGTGGTTTTAGGACGTTAAACCCCACATATCAATCAACTATACTATGTCTGTCTTTTTTATAATAAAGATTACCGCACTTGCAGAGGACACGGCAATGTATATTGTGACCGTGGCCAAAAATATATGACCATGTCACGGCAACAGCCTCGAACATATCACAAAGGTATACGGTCCGAGTGTTTTCCTGCAGCCATAAATAGAGCTTGCACAAAAGCGCTTCATATATATATATATATATATATATATATATATATATATATATATATATATATATATATATATATATATATATATATATATATATGTAACTTTGCCGGCCACCCCGTAATGCACACTAGCGATCCGTACACTTTCGTCCATACCACGTACGTACTCCCTACAAGGTTTATTTCTGACATATTCTTTTCTTTATTTCATGGACCCCTATCTCACGTTTCTTGCACGTTGGAAAGAGCAAACAGCTTCGCTATTTTATTTGCTTGTCCGCAAAGGCCACCTCGGGCGTCTCAAGCAGTCAATGGCTTTTCAGTGAGTTCCTCACATAAAATTTGTCCCAACAGCAACGTTAACGTAGTGACCGCTGTTTTGTTATTGATATTATTCGGTGTATGTGAAGAGAAGTTGGTGTCCATGGATTACGTCGGCTGCTCCTTTTTTCTAATGCAATAGCTCTCATCGTAAAGTAGTTGAGATCAGTAAAAGTACACAAATGGGCCCATGAACGAACCCTTATGGGAAATCGCTGTTGAGTTGAGTAAATATGCCTTCTTCAAAACTAGCGTTCTATGCAGGGTGTGGTTGGGAAAACTTGCGTGTGTGGTGTGTAGGAATCAGGCAGTGATGCGTTCCGCCTAATTTTCAAAATTATGGACACTCGCACACTTGGACCCAGTACTTCCGTACAAACGGATGTTCGCTCAATAGATCAGTTCTGTTCAATACAAAACTTTTTGTGTTTTGTGCTTTCCTTAAATGTTATGAAAGCATCTGGAACGTCCCAAAGCTTTACGCTTTAGAAAAATGCTGTTCTGTTCAAAATTTCTCTTAAAAAAGTATGAGCTGTACCCTAAGATTGTATTGTTGGTTGTACTGATTTTGTTCGAATGGACCCTAGCAGCTTTTCACGAGGTGAAACACGAATGGCGCTACTAATTACTGCTTGGAGAATGCTATACTACGTCTCGCCGTGCTGCTTAGTGAGGTTATGAAAAAAATCTTTGTTTAAGTAACGCTTTACTGATTTAATGATGACCTAGTCACTCTTGTCTCAAACACCTGTTGTAAAGAAAATAACGCACAAGCACGCATGCATGTTTGCCCACACACACGCACGCACACACACACACACACACACACACACACACGCACGCACGCACGCACGCACACAGCAGAAATTGTGCAATCATGCACCATGTAATTTCTGTGAGCCCGACAATAAAAAAAACTAATCACAGGTATGCAAATAATTTACAGTAATGACTTTTCGACATGAAAAGCTTCACAGCGTGAAATGACTCCGGGAAAAACATATTGCTCGTATGGAAATATGAGCACCTACTAAACACACTGACATATGTCGTTGGTTCCAACCGACATGTTTCGTGCGTGTTTATTGAATGTGGCTATGGCTATTACTCTACACAAAGTCAAATACGACTGAAATAACGTGGCACGCCCCGCCAATTTTTTACGCAGTGAATTTTGCAGCATATTAAGCAAAGTTAGCTTGATTTATTGCGATGTCGTTGCCCTCCTGCACTGTTACGTATACAATAAAAAAAAACGGAACATTGTTTCAATGCAGGTCGAAGCCAGAAGACCGCTCCTTCTTCCAAGAAGAGGACTCGACCAAAGAAGAAACTGAAACTAATGAAGTCGACAACACGGGTCAAATTGCAACGAGTCCATCCACGTTCCTATGCTCGGCTCTGATATTATTCATTTCTTTTGCCGGACTTACGCTGTGTTAGCCATTCACTTCATCCCGTTATGTTTCCGTGTTTGTGTGTGGTTAGTTGTTTTCTTTCCTCCACACGACAGACTAACGTTCGAGGCTTAGTACTTTGAACAAATGCTTGCGTTGATGAATCCAATTTTGCTGAATAACAGTTAGCTTGTGTTCATGTTTAAGCTGCACTGTAGGGGTCGCTGACATAGACGGGAGAGGGGCGGTGCTTCCAGCTTCAAAAACTGTGTGACATACAGTATTTTATTGATACATAGAATCTTTCAGTGCATAGATCTTCTCAATTATTTTCCTAGCCTGTCTACCGGTCTTCAGGTGCACTTTGCCTTTTCCAAGGGAAGAGTATCTATCTGACGTCATTTATGTTGACCCAGCTACCCATCCCATGCCTGCTTTCTCCTCTCTTCTCCCCTTTCTCTCCTCGGAGCCATAAATAAACAAGTATTTTAGAGTGAAAGCTGCTGTGTGATTACAACACTGGTCACACGCTGCGCCGTAGTTCTAATCTAATCTCTTTCTTTTAGCAAGAACAATCATAAAACCAGAAATGGCACTTCAGCCTGTGGTGACAATAGGACCTGT
Organism: Rhipicephalus microplus; assembly: GCF_043290135.1. Taxonomy (NCBI): domain Eukaryota; kingdom Metazoa; phylum Arthropoda; class Arachnida; order Ixodida; family Ixodidae; genus Rhipicephalus; species Rhipicephalus microplus. The sequence continues at coordinate 26,652,799 of NC_134703.1, forward strand.
CTTCCTCAGAGCATCAGCGGCCTTCAATAGTATTATTTATTGGCGTCAGCGTCTCAAACCAAATCGAGTTATGAAAGACGTCGAAGCAAAGGGCTCCGGACACCTTTACCCCATTGGTTTCTTTCTCCCCCTCTTATTGCGCAGAAAGCAACTAAAGCGCTGCTACTTTACCAAAAGTCAACAAACCTGAGCGACCGCCTGTAGACTGTGTGTGCTCCCCGAGTGTGCTCGTGATTGTGTGTACCTTTTCATCTCTCTGCAACCTCTTTTCTCCCCTTTATCCCTTCCTCAGTGCAGGGTAGCAGACCGGATGTGCGTCTGATTAACCTCCCTGCCTTTCCTTGCATCTTTATCTCTCTCTCTCTCTCTTATGTCATGTATCAGCATGTATGTGTCAGCCTTGTTGCCCCTCTCTCTATCTCAAAAAAGTTTAGGGAGGAGGAGGAGGGTATGTTTGTGTGCAAAGAAGGGAAAAGAAAAGAAAATGGCGACGACTAGAAGGAAGCTGAATATATTGTCACCGCGATAATCCTTCATTTAATTTGGCCGATATGCGTCCGAAAGACACAAGTGAATCACAGCACCGGTGGCAAAAAAACTGCTCTGGTGTCCACGGCTGCGCTCTCTTTGATGGCGAGGGTCGTGTCCGATGAAGTGCGGCACGAACGTACCATAATGGATCGCGTGTTCCTGATGAAGCATTGATATACGCTAAATATGCAAGCCACGAAAATATCACAGATTTAGCTAAATCACGAAAATTTCACAGATTCAAATTGAGTAATCTTTCAATAGGTGCTACACGCCAATTCCACGATCATTCTGATTATATATACAGATCCTGATTTTTTTTTACCCTTCAAGTGGTACAAATATGTTCATATTTGTACCATTCAAGCTTTATACATGCCCAGAATATAGCCTGTTATCCAGAGTCGTATAGTGAAAAAGTAACTTGAAGTCGGGTGAGATCTTTTATTATGATTGTGGTGATTAGAAGGTTGTATATGATGGCCGTCAATATAATATATGTGGATATTCATATGACAAAACAAAAAAATTATTTGAGAGTATTGCTATACATAGGGTCAATTTTGTGTTCAGCATTCATGGTTGGTCTTAATGCTTCCAACACGGCCTATTTTGAATTTAGTTCTAACCAAAACGCGGCTGCCGCCACCACCACTGGATTTCGATTATGCGATCTATTGTCGAGTTTGCGAAGGCGTGTCATACTGCCCTTCATAAATATTTTCCACTAAAAATCTGAGAGATTAGATGGAAGTTCATATGGGCTAGTTGGCATTGAAAATAAAATTTAAAAATGAAATGTGGTATGTTTTTTGTCTTGTTAAACAGAGACACCGAAAACAGCCGAAGACAATGCAGCTGCACCACAGCGAGACGCTCGCACATGGCATGGTACGGCAGGGTAGCAGATGGTATACATCGCTGACTAATGGTTCCTGCCGAGTTAACCGCGCCCATGTTTTGTTCTTCACCAGGCTTCTTGTATACTCACCTACTCCCAAAATCCACAGCCGAAATTTCAAGTTCTTGGTTTAGCATTGCTATCATCGCACAGCTTATCGTTCGATTTCAGCTCACGGGCGAGGATCATCCAAGGAGAAGTGAACCAGCAACCTGTACCATATATAGTGAGTTTATCAGCGTAAGTTAGTAGCCGATTCATTCATGAGACGAGAGGAATAAGTGTGAAGTCCGTCGCCTTAACCTGCATGCACCCCTTTTGATTTGATACACCTGATAAGTGAGTGCTCCATCGGCCGCGACAGTTCCCCGAGGCATGACACTCACAACTTGCCATTCCTTCCTCGTTGGAAGGCCGGCATTGTTTACACGCTAACCCAAGCACACTGTTTTAGCCGTCTTTCGTAACATGTGGACATGCGGATATGTGCCCGAGGGTGGGTATGTGCCACAGGTTACGCAATTCGGGGACGCACAAGCCACGCCATAAGGATCTTCTCCCCTTGAAGTGAGGGAGAAGACATTTAGCGTATACAGCACGGAGTACTGTGACGTAATCGCTCAAAGTCACGGGAGGAAGCAAAGGCATAGCCTCGCAACTCGGTTTGTGATGAGACAGTCAAGAAGCCTTGCCCAAGTCTGAGTCAGCAAGCTTTGCCCAAGCCACGTTAATCTCACGCCAGACGTCACGCTATGCAAACCCCGTGCATCAACAGAAGAATGAGTGCTGGGCGAGTTTTTCGGTGCAAGACTCAATTGTTTTTTTGCGCTTTGTAGTACATCCTCACAAAGGTAAAATTTTTTGAAGCTGTCAAACAGATGGCTTAAAGTAATAAAACTATCGTTTCAAAACAATGGCTATGCACCATCTTTCGAGACAATGACTGCTGCAGAAACGGTCACTGGCTCTTACTAACATCCAGCGTAAGGTTTCATTCATGCCTGTTGAAATATGCTTGGGGTCTGTGCCTTATTTTTTCCTCCAACATCGTAGCCGTAGCAACACTGATAGCAAGACTATATGGGAATTCACGTTATTATCTACGTTTACATAATCGCGCCTATATTACGTTCATCACTACACCTATAAATCAGCTCGGCCATCAAGGTCGCTCTTACACGTGGATAATCTGTTGCGTGCACACGACCGCTGGCGTCTACTGCACGAAATGATGTTGGATGCTTCCTTGATGGCGCACAAATTGCGGAAAAAAGGGAGGATGCCAGTGCTGCCTGCCGAGTCGAAACATTGGTGAAAAAGACGCCGCGGAGGAAGAGCTTAAAGAAGACTCGAGGAAAAAGGAATAAAACAAAACAAGGTGCGCTTAATCAAACTCATCCATGAGAGCGACGCGAGCATAGCTGTAACAAACATTCCATTTCGCGAAATTGGCTATAGAAGAGTATTCTAGACTGTCGAGGCATTTTTGGCCCGGCAACAGGACTAGTAATTGAATGCATTCTTTCTAACAGCCTCCATACGGTACCCCCGTGGACCGTGCGCGTTCCTGGACGTGATCCCCAGCACGTCCCCTTCTAGATTTTTCTAAGCTTGCTGCGTGCCGCCGGAGGCGCTGCATAATATTTGGAGGCCATGTCCGCTCAATCGGCACGCGCGTTGTGTTCGAGTGGCTATGGCGACGTTTCGTTTGTATGTTTTTTTCTTCACTTTTGATAAATACCCACAATACCGCATACCATTTATGACTCTGTTACCTAATATTGCCAACGCAAAGATTTGCGTGTTTCCTATGTCTAGATTGTCCTAAGCTAGGTGTTACTTGCAGTAAAACATGGTGTTACGATGGTTTTATAGGAGCAAGATTCAAGAGATGCCGAGGCGTGCCAGTACTACGGCTTCCAAGTCAGCGATGACTGATCATGTACAATGAATAACATAACACGGCTGCCGAGAAGACTAAAATGATCAATACGAGACTGCGTTAAATATTTAGAGATTAAAACTCATGGCAGTTATAAATAGCGAGAAGAACAATGAAAAACGTGACACGGCTATATACAGGCGGCTGTGTACAGGAAGATGTGTATAGAAAAATACTGGCTCTGAACCACACACTTAACACGAACATACAGCCCACACGCTGAGAGCTAGAGTTTTCTTAGATATCTGTATCGATAACCTTGGGGCCCTGTGCAACGAAAGCTCGTATGGAAGTTCTCTCTTAGATATGTGATGTTGCTTGTCACTTCAGTGTGGCCTAAATTATTTTTTGTCTCGAAGTGAATAAACGTTATTTGTCCAATGGATATTTTTACTGCTACCCGGACCTCGGCTGCCAAAGGTCCAACGCTCCAGGAACAGCCTACCAGGTTTGCGTTTACGTCCCCAAACCACCATATAATTATGAGAGATGCACAGTGGAGGGCTCCGGAAATTTCTACCACCTGGGGTGCTTTAACTCTTTCGCTACGGCGGAAAAACTGCACTTCTTTGTGCTTTCACAAAACAAATTATTACTTTTGACAAAAAAGGAGCATGTAGCGTTGTAATAAATGTAATGGTGGCTTATTGATTCGGCATTTTAAACATATAAAACACTTTGGTGTGAGACTTATAGAATTGGAAAATTTAATTGTTGAATAACAAAAAAACATGCAAAAAGTTATACAAGCACTTCACAAGTTAGTGAATGTAGAGAGCAAAAAAATAATTTGAGAAATCTGAAATATACAAATTGTTACTAGTTTTCTTAGCTATCATTCTAAATAAACACAAATTCAGTGCAGCATGTCAACAATTTTTTTCGGCCCATCAACCTACTGGCCCCGACTACTGTGCCACTCGGCATAACAGTCTCATGAAGGCAGGAAGCAAAGGTAAATATTACAGGTCGAGCAGAATACGTTCGTGCTGTTTTGTGTTTTCGTTTTTTCGTAGCAAAGCTTGCAGTTTCTTCTCTTTTCCATTCTTTTCGGCTGGTGCCGAACAGGATCTAGAGGGGAGAAGGGGGCTGAGAAAGGGGCGTGTGCTTGAGAAACTTCATCATATTGAAATATCTGTTGAATCAATTCTTCTCTGAACGCCAATTGGTCTAAGTTCCTGTTTCTGAATAGTTCTTAGACATTTGGATTCTCTTTTTGGTGCTCCTGATATAAACTAAAACTGTTTACGCACGCAATTTCCACAGCATGAAAAAACAATGTTTTCCACCAACGTACACACTTTCTGAGTACGTTGTACCAGGTCCTCTGCATGCTTACTTCATATGCTAATGTGTTTGATATGAGCTTTTTTGTGACTTACTTTTCAGCATGACATGTTGGCACGTTCCAGGGATTTGTATATTATATCTCTTGGGGTCTGATTGCAGTGCATTTTTGACCTGCCTTCACTTCCTAGCCATCCGTGACGGTGTCCGTTACACCCACAGAACATGAGCTGATCCATTACAGGATTGCAATAAATTACTTTTGAAATATTTTACTTCACCATATACTATTGCCCTAACAAAATAGGACAAGTTTACTCAAGCTGCAATGAACTACTTCGGCTTAGATGGTTTAAGAACGCTAGAGTCTCGCGTGAAGTGTGGCAGGCTTACTCTGGATTGCGTGACGTAATGTTTAGACGTTGTAAACTTTCAACGGGTGTTATTTTTAAAAGTTTTTGTCACTGATTATTGTAATGTTTTCTCGTCGAGAGGTCAGCTGCTACACTGAACTCTCCTCGCATGCGCTAGAGTGGAGAGGGTATACTATCGCTTTGCCCACTAGCTTGTGATGCAAAACTATCGGCAAGCTATCGTTAGCATAGATAGTATTTGTTAACTATCGATAGTGCGAAAAAAGCTAACGATAGTATTACCATTGATAAACTATCTATAGTATTGCTGATAGGACTACTGATAGTGCTATCGATAATGCCATTGGTAGTATTACTACCAACTGATACTATCAATGGAGCTGTTAATATAGTTATGACGTCGCTATTGCAAGCAATATTGTCAAATAGTGTTTGCAATCGCCTACCATCACCAGTACTCAATGTACTTAATTAACCAGTGATTTCTCGCAAAATAGAAACGATTTTAACAGTGAAAATGAAAAAAAAATATATGTCCTTCGGAAAATTTATATTCAAAAATAACCACTCACAACTTTAAATTAACGAACCTATTTCTTGATGTTTTCGTTTTGATATTACAAAATGCAATATAAATGTGAAGTCATGCAATAGCGTCTAATATAGCGACCTCGTCGCCTGTACACCTCAATCATTCAACTTCATCGCCTTGTGTCAAGCATGATATCTGAGGAAGGATTGCAAGTATGCCAAATTTCTCGCCCTTCTGCCTGCTCTTCCTGCTTCACGCATTTGGGGAACCACGTTTATGGTGCACTGAGTATGTGCGATTGATGTATGCTATCAGGAACGTTATCCAACATATTACCGATAGCACTATTGATAGTTTCTGTTGCCATCAATACTTCGATAGTGGCTGCACTATCGATGGTATCGACAGTACCATCAATAGTTCTGTATCACAAGCTTCATGCTTGTGAAACAGCGCATGGAGACAAGACACAAAAGAAACGAAAGCATCACAAGCACCAGCACGTAGCTGCGCAGTGCTTCGATGCTTGTGTTTTCGGCCTCTGGGAAGCTTCATGATTTGGTGTTTTTGGCAAGCGGCCAACGCGATGCAGGAAAAGGTGACAAAATAGGCTCTGCAAGGACCCCGTCTGACAGGACGGGGAGTCCTTTTAAAAAAAGACAACAAGTAAATATGTATTGTCCTGGCAGGAGGCTGACAAACAAACGTGTGGGGCCTGGCGCCTCCTCTCACGCGTATACGCGGTGCATCCTGCATACGCAACTGTTAAGGAGGATACGAACTGCTGGATTGCGGAATCCGGCCCGAAACGAAGAAATGCAGCAAGAAGGAATCTTACAATGATAGCGCTGCCGTAAAAATATCTCTTCTTTGTTTCTTTTGTTTGTTGCTCACTTCGATGTTCCTCTTCTTACCACACGCACTTCATGGACATCGTTCGTGAGATGGCTCCATGATGCATCGATCACCGCTATCGAAGGAACATGAAATTGCCAGCACATTGCTCTCAAGGAAGCGTATAGGCCAAGCTGGACACGCATCATTCGTGACAAACCGATACTTGCGGAACCACCACCATTTCCGCCTCCATTGATATCTCGGTATCGAAACTTAAAAGGAGTAAGTACGGCCAGTACATGCCAAACTACTGTCCTACGTGACCGCTAGTTTCACCGTCTTCATAAATTATTCATGCCAAACCCGAGAGAAACAGCCTCTCTTAGTTTCTTTTTTTTCCCTGGATATATTTCTTTACTTTCTCTATCGTGGGCAACTTGCAACAAATCTGCCTCTCCCGTCCTCTCCTCTAGCCATAGCAGCCAGACGAAAGGGTGGGACAGCAGAAAAATATAACCCAAGTTATTTATACGAGCGGTCACGGTCGTACACCAGCCACTGTGGGACACGTGCCACCTAGCGGGGCCACCATGCAAAACTTTCTACACGTGACTGCCTCTCTTCATTTTATTATTGCTAGCCTCTCTCACTGCTGGCGGAACAACAGAGGGAGAGAGGAAGAGCCTTTGATCACAAACACTCCCCTCAAGTCTTTATGTTTTGTTTCCGTCTGCTTTTCGCAACCTTGCCAAGGGAGAATAAAAAGGATGACTCCGTTTTCGATCCCGCATAGCAGTTTCGCGTGAGCCAACGCTCACTGCCGCCGGGTGGCAATTTGTGCCGGCTTCCCGTTGGCAGCAATCATTATGAAACTCGCCTTGTCCGTCTCTGTCGATCTTGGCAGGCGCTCACTACTGCAGTTCCTGTGCGCAGCGTTCGTTCTGGCATGCTTCACGTGTGGGCAGTCACTCGCCCAGGGAGCCTGCAATGCAGTGGTTCGCACGGAAAAGGGCTTGATAAGGGGCAAATGCTTGAGCGTTAGTGGCAAGAACGTCGAAGCATATTTAGGCATACCATACGCCGTGCCTCCGTTGGGCCCGCTGCGATTCAGGAGGCCAGAACCAGAAATTCGATGGAGGGGTGTGCTGGATGCAACACGAATGCCGAAGCCATGCTGGCAACTGCCATTGAGGTTTCTTCCGAACTTGACCATCGACTACACTCACATGTCGTCCGAGGACTGCCTCTACTTGAATGTGTGGAAGCCGGCCTCACCGTGTTCTCCGATAAGCGGTGCGTGCCCCAGCAAGCGCCCGGTCGTAGTGTTCATACACGGCGGTGCATTCCAGTGGGGCGACTCCTCCTTGTACTTGTACAACCCATCGAACTTCGTGGCTCTTGCAGACGTTGTCTTCGTCTCGTTCAACTACCGCTTAGGCATCTTCGGGTTCCTCGATTCCAAGGTGGCCGGCATCCGAGGAAACATGGGCCTGTGGGACCAGAACCTCGTGCTCAAGTGGATCAGAAGGAACATTGACCGCTTCGGCGGTAACCCCGACGAGGTCACTCTGTTAGGTCAAAGCGCCGGAGGCATCTCGGCAGCTCTGCACGCATTGTCCCCTTACAGTCGCGGTCTCTTCAAGAGACTAGTGCTGCAAAGTGGCACCCCGCTGTCCATGATTCTCGGCATAGGTTTCGGAGGCCAGACAAAGATTATCCTGGCCGCTTTAGCAATGAACTGCTACGACAAGCATAAAAAGCTCGAAGAACAGGCCAAGGCTATCGCAACCTGCCTACGGAATGTGGACGCACCGCGGTTATTTGAAAAACTCGATTCGCTCGACATGGTGCAGCAGATGTTCCCACCATCCGAAGACGACGACTTCATTCCGGGGAAGGTCCTCTCTGTAGACACGTGGAAACGCTTGGAAGCGAAGCAAATTCTGCTCGGGTCTGTGGCCGACGAAGGAACTGTGTTCTACCGTCTGCTCAAGGATTCAGTTCCCATTTTCGGCAAGTTACTGTTCAGTGATCACCGTACTCTTATCTCCATTGTGTTGTCGGAGATGTTTAACATCGATATTGGGGACGGTCAGAAAATTGTCAAAGGCTACTTCGGTGACACTGATGACAAACCATCCGAGGAACAAGTGGCTTCTACAATATGCACGATGATCGGCGACGCGGTGTTCTCCTGCCCGACAGCCTTCTTCGGCGAGATCGCTGCTGAACAGGGCATCAGCACTTACCGATACCTGTTCAACTACCGTCCAACCCATAGCCTCTGGCCCAAATGGATGGGAGTAGCTCATGCGGACGACATCGCCTACACCTTAGGATCCCTGCCCTTTTTCAAAGACGGAAAGTTGCTCGCGCAACATCTGGGACCGAAGGCTGCGAAATTCGCCGATCGTCTCACTTACACGCCAGAGGAAGATGTCTTCATGAAACACATCGTCAACATCTGGTCCTCATTCGTGAAAACAGGGTAAGTTGTCAAATGAAGTGCTACGGCTGTTACAAAGTGCACTTTTGGGGAAATGATTGCACTGGATACAGTGTAGTGTAACTTTTAAAACCATAGGAAAGTGCTTGCTTTTAAGGTATATTAGAAGACCACAGTATATTAAGCATATACTGATAGTATTGTTAGACGGTTTTACGACAATCTAGTAGCAATGGGCGGCCTTGGTGTATTTGATGTTCATGGGAGCTCTACCACGTGGTTCATAGAAGCAGCTTAAAAAGTGCTCCCGATATTTCAGTGTAACTTTGTGTAGATCAAAATAGAGCGATTGTTTATTGTATACTCGGAGGCTAACTTTAGGTTGTGTTAATAACTCTGCCTTAATCGGCATGTATATTGCAGGAAACCTGTGCTTCCACCACCCGATGTTGAATGGCCTAAGTACACCATCGAGAATCCCAATGTAATTCATATAGAACTGAACAAGTTCACCACGAAGCAAGACAATATTCTAAAGAGATGCGAGCTGTGGAAGCCTTTCTTGCTGGGAAAGTAAGTAATTTTCTTTTGACAGAAATTCGACAAGGCTTATGGGGTACCTAATGTCAAAGAAAGAAGTAACAGTGCTGGAACAGGATGGAAATGAGCCGTCTCTGTCTTGTTTCAGCACTTTTACTTCTGTAGCTTAGGAAAAGTAGTCATAGAATCATTTTTAAAATAATATAGTTACTTGTGCACTGTTACTTCTTCAGCTTAGGAAAAGTAGTGACAGAATCATTTATAAACCAATATAGTTCTTCAGCATTACACTATGTGGTCACAATGACCTGCAGTATCCCTAAAAAACGTTCTAAAGGCCTACTTGACTTCCTTTAAGCGATAACTGAAGTTCCTAGAAAAGATGTAGCGAAAACACTTTCTTTAAGCGTGACACAATATAGCGGAGGCGAGAGAGTTATTCCAAAATGTTATAAACTAAGCTGTCGGAAAAAAACAGACAACTTCTAGCCTGGGTGAAATTATGATTTCATATAAGAAAATTTAGCTTCTTGTGGTATATAAATAACACATAAGTTCGAATGCTCGGCTGAGTCACGCTTCAGGCCAAAAAGAGGGCGCTTGCGGTTAATATCAGTAAATAGCGATGCACATTTTTTTTAAACTTTAGTATGATGACTTGCAGGCAGGGTCATCATTAATTCAGTAAGACTGCTAATGCTGCGTGCCCGTTCTTGTCTGTGGTTTTTCTGTATGACCACCATGCACCGATCAAAACGTTATCTTTGTGATGCTTTTCCTGAATCCCGCCAGGGTAATTGTGCTTTCCTATGACTCATTCTTGACTGAAAACAAAATTCAGTGTTTGATTTTATGACAAATTAACCAATCATCGCAAACTTGAATACTTGCTTGTATTATAACAATGCCACAAACAAGTTGGAGGTCTGATACTTGCAGCTTAAAACTACTAACCACCAACTGACTGAATTTTTTTTCCGGTTTATAAAAAAAAAAAAGTCTGTGACTTCTTTCTCTCATTTCAGAAATGCGACGTTACCAGATGCCGCGTAAGTGGGAATCAGCTCATCAGCACAAGATTATCTTCCCAGTCAACTCTAGTCAACGTGTCTGTCTTTATTGTTGTACATATTGCTTATAAATACATGCTTTGCTGCTCTGCGACCGGCTATTTTCTTGCGATACGCAATGTTACAGCCCGCAAGGCCTTACAGATATAACACTAGCACTAGCTGCACAAGACTTTGTGGGATTTTCTGTTTAGAAATACACAAAACATAGCACGATAGCCGGCATAAACACAAGTCATTAGCTATCGCAAACGCGCCCGTGAAATCAATTTTCTATTTCAATTGGTAATTTTGCCTTCACATGAAAAACTTTCTGCAACACAAGCTAACGATGCACGATTGACTCGTGGCATAATTTTTTGCAAGTAAAATAGTTGTCCGACGCTGTTTCACGGTCGTGAGGTTTTGTAGAAATATTACAGACAGATAGTCATAATATGCCAAGTTTTGTAATGTGGAGGTGCTATGCATGGGAGGATCTTGGAAGGCCAATGAAAGTATACAGGTTAATTGGGATGTTTTACTAAGACATGACTACGAGGTTACCTTTAAAGAGAGATAACAAATGTTTACAGGCATAGGGAAAATCAAAAGTACACGAATTTGCATACGTGGATGTAAGAGACCAAAAAAAAAAAACATTGGTTTGTTTGTTTGTGGGGTCTCGCATTCTAATGCGACACAGGCTACAAGCGACACTGCAGTAGAAGGCTCCGGACGATCGATACCACTTGGAGCTCTTCAGCGTGCACTGGTATTGCACACTGCAACGGGCCTCATACGTGTCACCTCAATCGAAATGCCACCACAGCGACTGGGATCAAATCCACGTATATCGAGTGAACCGCTACACACCATAGCTGCCGAGTCACTGAATCGGCAACGCTACACAGTTCTAAAAGTAAAAAAAAAAAAGGCAACGCTCCAAAGTTCTATAGGGCACCTGGAATTTATTATGCAACATTTCCGCGTCATACGGCTTGGCTAAAGAAAAGGGAGTACGGCGAGAACAAGATACGGTGGGAACACCATGCGAAAGCACCCACTGCTGATATCCTGCAACGTAAACCATGAATGAGCTAAAATATTCAAGCACCTTAGACTACCAAAGCGAAACTCAACATAGACGTGGTTCATTACGGAAGTTCTTTTAATTGAGTCACCGTTAATTACTGGTTAACCACAGTTAATCTAGGGCACCCGAAGAGAGTGCTTTTAATGAAGTACTGCGCCAAGAGCCTTGGCGTGGAAAAATGCTTCAATTTGCGGCCGACTACGAGGGCTGGCTGGCCTTGCAGCGATGGTTTGCGTTATCTCTTGACCGTGTGCGGAACTTCTTTCAATGTTTCGGTCTCTTAGCCTTTTCTGTACCCACATTTACATTGTTAAAGAAAACAACAACAACTCGACTCTCCTGCACGATGCGGCGCAACGCCTAATCTCACGCAATTATGCATTCCTTCATGCAAATTAGACTTACCAGCGATCGCTTGCAAAGATTAGAGAGAAGGTAAGTGGCTCGACTGTGAAAGCAATATAACTATTCTGATGTAAACGCAGAGCACTTTTCTACACAGCTACCCAAGAAGCAAGGGACGTTATATTCAGGATAAAAGTGTAGGGCTACCGCTGTACTCACTCGTAGCACACGTCCTTCCTGAATACACGTATTCAGGAGCGCACTGTTTTGTCGCATCGCTGCCTTGCCGCCGGCAATTAGCGTTTCCTCACACGAAAAAAAGCACAGGAGCAGATTGTTTTGAAATGAGAGCGCACTACTTAGACGCGTACAGAAAGACAGGGACAAGCGCTAAGCAGTGCGCTCTCGTTTCAAACCAATCATGTATCACCAACTCGCCCAATCAACCATACTGACAGGAGCAGAGCATCCGTTCCTCTTGAAAACAGCGCAGCTACACGACGACGAAGGAGCAAACAACGGCTGGACACTCAACTCGCTGACCAGCTGACTGGCCCATACGGTCTTTTTTCTTTGCGTCCTTGTGTTGAGGTGTTGTTTGGAAGATGAGTAGCGATCAACTTGCCCAAATCTGTTTTTCTGAGCTTTCGTTCCCAGTCACATGCGGGAGAGTCACGCTACGTGGGCAGAAACTCCTTCTATGACGTCATACCCCAGCGAACATTCCTGTATATATATATATATATATATATATATATATATATATATATATATATATATATATATATATATATATATATATATATATATATATATGGGATATGGCACAACGGGAGCATTGTCAACAAGGATAAAAATATTTATTTCCCAACAGTTTCGGGAGGGGTCCTCCCTTCATCAGGGGATGAGTTATAACTCATCCCCTGATGAAGGGAGGACCCCTCCCGAAACTGTTGGGAAATGAATATATTTATCCTTGTTGACAACGCTCCCGTTGTGCCATATCCCATACCTTCACGAAGACTAACTGGCCCATTGAATTATTACTCCCACTATATATATATATATATATATATATATATATATATATATATATATATATATATATATATATATAGACTTATTTATTTAAAATGCCAAAGAATGCATAGGGGAAGTTATTAGAACCAATGTAATGTGATTAAGAAGAAAGAAAAGTGGGTGAAAAAATGTAGCCGGCATGGCTACAGGTGGCGCTGACTGACACTCCCACGTTTAAATTCACATATAAACCCAATAAAGTGGCCGACGGGGATAGCCGCTGTGATAGCTCAGTGGTAGAGCATCGAACGCGTTATTCGAAGGTCGTAGGTTCGATTCCTGCTCAAAGCAAGTTATTTTTTCACCCACTTTTCTTTCTTCTTATTTACATTACATTGGTTCTAATAACTTTTCTATACATTACTTGGCATCATTGTGTTTTAGGTCTCATTAATATTGTGTCAACACACATAGAAAAACGAGCCCTTCGGTATACACTTCTTTACCTGATATATATATATATATATATATATATATATATATATATATATATATATATATATATATATATATATATATATATATATATATATATATATATATAGGTGAATTTCTCGATATCAGTGACTCACCCGTTTCATTGCGGAGGTGCGCAGGAGGAAGGGGTGACATATTAGGCCGTACCATTCGAGCTTTGTTCACATCACTGCCAGAGCCGGGATCAACCACAACAGTTTTTTTTTTTTTTTGAAGACCTCCTGACACTTTTTTTATAACCTCGGCTCCACCCCTTGAAGAGAACGAAGACGATGCGCAGAACACCCTCGCAAAGACGAAGTGAGCATGCACAGCTCGCATGCCTCGAACCACAGTTTTGTTTCTTAATTATCCTTATTTTTTTTTACCGTTGGTGTTGCCGCCTATCTCACCAGATGTTTCGATTCGTGAGCCATGTGAGGGCTTTGCCATAAGGAAGTTTTTGTCGCAGGAGGTGGCCAGAACAGCCTTTCGTTTGCCGTAAACATGCGTGTAGTAGCTTTTTTCTCTGGTTTATCTTCCGATTGTTGTCATGGCTTTCTCGGCGCTATGGGTAGGTTCACAATCATGTTCAGTGTTGAGAAGCAGCCGCTGAAAGAGTTCAAATTTTTCTTGAATTTCAGTGGTTAGTGGTACACACTCGGTACAAGGAACAAAGGAGGCAAGCATGGATTACGAAATGTCTCGTGACCCTTGAGTGTTCGGTTCTTGTGATAAGCAATCCGCAATTCTGATGGAATATGCCATTAGATTGATACGTGTTCACAGTAGATCAGCTGCTGAGAACCGGTGCTGATATAGTCAAGATTGGACTCTGAGTCTGCTTTTACTACGTCTGGGGACCTATTACATTTCTCTCTTTATACAGGTGCACGCAGGGGCCATCTCTGAATTTCTAAAGCAGAAATGTTTATGTGTAGAAGTACGTGGTACAGAAAGATTGTGGTCATTGCGCCGAAGAGGAAATTTTCAAAAGGGCCGCCACTTCCCCGAGGCATGACGCTCACAACATGCCATTCCTTCCTCGTTGGAAGATCGGCATCGTTTACACGCTAACCCCGGCACACTGTTTTAGTCAGCACCCGGAAAAAAAATTGCTCGATTACACCAAAGTCGGATAGGTAAGGTCGCACGTGTTAGGAAAGAAAGAATAATGGGAAGTTTCGCCGAAGGACAAAGCATTGACAACGATAGAAGCAGCTTGACGTCGCGCATGAACTGCTCGGACGATGTTTTCACTCTAAGCGAGCGAGGCATGATTGCACGAGGTAGCACGCGAGCGAGAGAGTCTTTCAGCACCAAAACAGTTCATATACAGTCACGGGACTCGAGCAGAAACGCCACGTCTGACGTCATGCCACTGAACAGTCTGAACACCATCCCGGGAGCCCTCCGGGTTTAAAAGCGCAAATAAAAGGACCATTCCACCGATCCTTTTTATAGACTTTATGCGCGAGTTCAACCTGCTTGCTTACGTCACCTTACATGATCCTCTTATCAACCTCTCGTGTTATGTATATTTTTTTTGCCAAAGGGCAGAATTCCAACCAAAGTTCTGGCTTGTGTAGCATCACTATGTCATTACTTTGCCAGTGGTCACTGCAGTGACTGCTCCGTGTCCTTCGACAGAATTTAAGGCACGCCGTGTCGTTTGCAATTCTCACTATTTTACAGAAAACGTTGTTATGAGATCGCAACAGCTGTTTCGGGCACCGTGGTTACCCACGGTCACCGGTGTCAATAAGCGCTATCGAAAAACGAAAGAAGAAGAAGAAAAAAAAACGCCAGGCCTGCGTGGAAGGTGCAGCACAGTACCAGCGAAAGCTAGAAGTGTGTTTTTTCAGAGCCTTTTCTAAACACTGATTGGTTAACTGCTGCAAGAACACCTGCATGGTATTCACTACAGCATTAATAATAAAAAAAAAATTGCGTTGTAGGTCGCCATTCGCTATGCTGTGTTTCGTCATTCCTCTGAGAAGTGTGGTATCATCTAAACACTTGCAAGAAATTTTGTGTCAATTGTTCATGCAGTGGCTGACTACGATGAGGATTTATGCCTGAAGCGGGTATGCGCCACAGTTAATAGCTGGACAAGAACAAGCTTTTGTAATGGTTTGGAGCATTGGATGGCCCACTCGTTACGCTAGTTGCATTGTGTTACGACTGGTTGTTATTTTGCTGTTCTAAAACGTTTGATTACTCATATTAACGCAATTCCTTTCCCGATATCTAAGGCAAGTTTGCGAGCAAGTCCCAAACACCGGCGCGGCTCAGTTGTAGAATACTAGGCTTGCACTCACCTGACTTGGGTTCGAGCTCCACTTTTTCATTGGTGCTAGGTTTTTTTTTTTTAATTTCGTGCGATGTGGTTACGGACACCGACGGCGGCGGTGGCGGACAACTACGGCACCACACGTGACCCGAGTTTTAATCTAATAACTTTCGCTGTAAAAATGAGGATGTATCGGGGTAGAAAACCAGGCCCACCATGTAGCAGCAGAGTATTCTAGCACAGAACGAGGCTGGCGCTTCAAACTTTGCCGCAAACAGACCCTGTTCTGCCTTTATGTCATTGAATATATTGTTTTATAAAAGTAAAACAATATAGCCAGGTGGCGCACAATGCAAATTGTGTAACGAGTAACGAGTAGGTCGTTGAATTCTTCTAAACCTGACTACAGGTTAAGCCATAATTTGTCATCATAATCGGCCAAAGCATGAACAAAGAGTATATAATGGGGTGTAGTGGGTACCATGCTTCTCTCAAAGAATAACGAATAATGGCGTAGCGGGCGCTTTCCTGCTTTACAAAATTTATTATTTGCGTTTAAATTATTATAGAAAGTTATTACGACAACAAAGCCCTGTGTTGTTTTCAAGGTGCCTTCTTCGTTCATGTTCTTTGTCTGTGCTACCATCTATTATACTGAACGCCATTAATTTATTTGGCACCAAAACCAGGAAAGCAACAAATAGAAATTGCTAACGAAAGTTTTTGTCGTTTTCAATTATTTGCGTGACGTACGACAAGAGGCATGCATTGAAACAGAAACGCACCGACTAGCGTACTACAACCGACCAAAATTAGAAGCGGAATGCTATAAGAAGAAACTTGTGTCCATTACAGCAGCACTGCTTTTCTGCGGCACGCATGATTCGCCTTTGCGAGGTAAACAATGACAAAGCGGGATTCTTTAGGACCTTTTCAAGTTTCACGGTGGCATTGGGGAGCGTGCACGCGCTGCAAGCACATTTCCACAATAGTACCAAAAACGCAAAGTACACATCAGCGAGTATTCTAAACGAGCTGATAAAAATCAGCGAGGACCTCCTTGGGAAAGACATTGTCAATGGGAGCAAAAAGTTCGGGCAGTATTCGCTGCTGGCAGACGAATCTGCGGACATATCAGGCACAGAACAGCTCACGATTGGTATGCAGTTTGTAGACCTAGGTTTCAAGGCTGTCCGATAAGAATTTCCTGGCATTGGAAAGCATGGACGGTGAGACTATTTCTGCCACAATTCTCAAGGCTGTCGATGACGACTTTGGCCTCAATCCTGAAAATATCGTAGGCCAAGGGTACGATGGATGTTCTTCAATGGCGGGCAGCCTGCCTGGCGTACAGACTAGAATACAATAAAAACACCCTCGAGGCATGAACTTTCACTGTGCTTCAGATCGGCTAATCTTGGTTGCGAACGGGGCAAGGACAGTGGCGGACGTCAGAAATGTGGTGGCATCCATTAAAGCGTGGATTAAGTTCTTCTGGGAGAGCCCACTCAGGAGGAAGAAAGCACCGTTGCTGCCCTTGTTTTGTGAAACCAGGTGGTCCTCTCAGTATAAGAGCATTCGTCTCTTTCGCCCTCATCTCGTTGAAGTCATGGAGGCTCTGACAACACTGTCATTGTCTGCGAACAGGCGAACGTCGGAAACGGGACACTAATATTTGTGCAGTCCATGCGCCCCTTCATTTTTAGTTTGCCTCGCCATTATTGCCAGATATTCTGCTCTGCTTGAACCGGGGACAAGTATGTTACATAGCCGCCAGATGGTCGTTTTAAAGGGGCAGCATACGTGGCTCCTTGCTGAAACAATTGGCGAGCACATGGCAAAAGCGGAAGAAATATTGAAGGACCTTTATTCTGCGACAGAGGAGACCGCAGGACAGCTTGTGGCAAAAAACCAATAGTTGCACGCAAACCGCACAGGCCGAAAGCCCTGGCAACTCCGGAAGAATATTACCGCCGTAATGTCTTCATTCCTTACTTCGACTATCTGCCCTCAGCGCTGGAAGAAAATTTGGAGAACGCAATACTACCGCATTTGCGCTTTTCTTATTACATCAAAAGGCGTTGACGAAGCTTTCAAATGAATATTTTAAGAAGCAGCTGTGCGAGTCTGTTAATACATACTTCGACTGCGAAACAAACCTCAAAGCTCATGGCGTAAATTGTGTCTTTGAAAGAGCCTAAGTATGTAAGCACAAAAGAAGAGGTATTGTTCGAGGCAATCATTTCGTTGCTAGACACAGGCCAAGTGATTCAGTACACGCTTAGTGTGTAAGACTAATTGTTTAGCTAGTTGACCTTGCCCTACAGCAGAATAAAATAGACAAGCACATAAGATCAAGGTAGGTAGACAATGAACAGACACTTTTAAAGCGTGACCGTTGTCTACTTCGTTATGTTGTGCTTGCCTGTTTATCTCTTGAAGTCAGTTTGTGATGATGGTCAGTGAATGTGGTTTACGAAAAGCACAGTGTAGTTCCCTGCATACCCACCATAAGCTGTTTTGCTCATAGGCTCTAGTTTGCTTGCGTATATTTGCATTTGAAGCAATTTCATGATGTTTCTGAGCGTGGTTTACAAAAAGCATGAAGTATACTTCTGGTTTCTTGTTTGCACTTAGCACTTGAAAATCTTTGCACTTACACTGAGTGCTTAAATTTTAGCGCAGCTGAGCTGAAAGGGATGAGTTCGATTCTCGGCCATGGCGACCGCAATTTCCGAAACGCAAAATGAACGGTAAATTTATGGCCACGTTGGCACCTCAACTCCTCAAAGTCAAGTTGGAATCTCCGACTTAGGACTGCTTCATAAAAATATGGTGGCTTTGTTACGTAAAACCTCAGCCAAAATTAGTTACCAGCCCTAACTACGAACGGCTTCACCATGATATTTAACGGCTTCACTACAATATTTAGTGAATATTTTGTTAAGGTACAAATAAACTTGCGCGCAAAGTTAGATACACTGATATGTATTATGAAATTCATAAGACGTTCCTTAACACGTCGTGGACAACTTTTTATATGACAATCGTTCGCTATGATTCCCAGCGTACCGAAGAAGTCTACGTTACTTGATATTTACCCTCATTAAAGTAAGAATGTTATAAAATATTCTCAGCTGAATATCATAGCAGTATGGTCAAGCATGGCACATGCAATAAACTGTGTAATTAAGAATTTTTTAATCTAAGAGGACACATGCGTTGGCTGTTCCTCAGACAGTCCAGCCTCCGAATTGGCCAGCCGAATGATGTCGGGGAGTGGTTGAGGTAGAACAAAGATTACCACGACTGCAGAACATTACCACGTTCACTGAATCACTATGAATGTTCTTTTCTTCTCCCTCATTATGCACTATGGTCGCCCTCTCAGAAAAAATAAATCAAAAAGGTAACTCCGCAGTCAGCAAAACGCAAATCGATGCTGTTTACGTTAGACAGAGCCATCTCTCGAATTTTTTCGAAGCTACAGCCACCAGAGGTAGCCGAAATCCCCGCAAGGTGTCTCTTAATTACTTCATATGCTGAATCACTTTTGTAGAATGTTTTTGCCCTGCAAGCAAAATAACTAATTCGAAATTTTAATCGCATGCTAGTCGATTCGACTAATAATTAAACATATTATAATGTGGCGCTGTGACGTATTCAATTGTCTCTCCGCGATAAACTCCCCTCGGTAATGCCATTTTACCCTGAGGGTAAAATGAACTAATTACAAAGAATACTTATCCGCTATCTTATCATATCTCAGTAGACGGCAGGAAAGCGGAGGTAGAAGCTTGCGGCGAAAAAAAAAAAAAATCTGCAAACGTGTTTGAGAGCACGATCACTGCTCGCGTAACTTTTTTTGAACATGCATGAAGCTTCTTTCGTTTTCTTGTTTTCGAACATATAAGACAATTTTAAATGCGACGCACCTTGTGTTTCTTCGCAGTATAGCACCTTGCGTGTCTTCGCAGGATAGCCAATATTTATCGTGGTAAGGATAAAAGGTAACCAGCCGACATTGACGTGGAGCTTCTCAATTCTTGCCAGAAAGAACTGTTGCACTCGATACTAACAGGGGCATATCCAGCTTTTTTTTTTTTTGGGGGGGGGGGGGTAAATACACGGGGAGAGGGGGCTCAACTTTCTTCGTGTATTTTCGTGCTTGCATTTGTATGTGCGTACGTATATGCACAGGTCAAACACACGCAGCTCAATTTCGTAGAGGGAGCTTGAAGTCTTTTTGCCCGTGGCTTCGCCGAGGGCTAGAACTCCATCTTCTTTGTTAGCTTTTGTTGGAGGTTGCCTTCACAAAAGCATACACAACCCTCATTGGATTGTATAGACGAGAGCACGCACACAGACAGACAGACAGACAGACAGACAGACAGACAGACAGACAGACAGACAGACAGACAGACAGACAGACAGACAGACAGACAGACAGACAGACAGACAGACAGAGACAGACAGAGACAGACAGACAGACAGACAGGCAGACAGACAGACAGACAGACAGACAGACAGAGCATGGCTTCCGAGATGGCGGGCGCGCGGCGGGTTTCATAAAGCCCGTTCAGTTTTAGGGGCCTTAGGGTTTCTCTCCGGCCGTCCAAATTGCACGGAGAGAGCATGTTTCCAGAGGTGGGCGTGGCCGGCTCTTTTCTCCACACCACGGCACTCCTTCGTAAGGTCGAAAAGGATGCCGCGCTGTTGGCGAAGCTTGCATCGGGCGAGTGGAAAATAGTTTTGCACTTTTATATAACTTCGCGCTCATTTGGGAATGTCGGGCAAAGGCGTACGAGAGGCAAAGTCAATGCATCGGCATATATATTCTCAAACAAACTTTTTTTTTCTGTAGATTTGGGCCGCCCATATCAGAGCACTTATGATTGCGATGTTTCTGCAAGAGATCTGGATGTGCTGGACACTTACTGTACTTTGAAGTTTGCAGGCCTAATTATAAAACCTTATTATATAACTATACAATTATACGACCTTTGAAGGCCTCTCGAGGCAAGCAAATAAGTCTGTGCGTTACCGCGAAGCCCAGGGAACGAAAGCCGAACCAGATGCTGCGCATCAGCACAAGGAAAATATGCGACAACTTCCCTGTTCGGATATTTGTGCGCATGGTTACTCCACGTGCAGCCTACTATTGTCATAATACGTGACCAATCTTCCTCTAAAGAAGGCCCAAGACGGACACGACTACTGCCTGTACAAGGCTCATAATAATGGAATCATACGCAGGAACGCTCCTCGCCACTCCCACCAGAATACGTAAAAGATGCATAGTGGATTCCGACATCAAGCATTATCTATAGTGGCAAACGCTGCGTAGAAAGAGGCATTCCTTGATCTACGTCTTTGTTACCAGGAGAAAAGAGATGGCAGCACCTCGAATAAGACCGCTCGGGGTGTCTTGCCATACACAAGTTTTGTCTCAAGGGTTGCTCTAGCAACGAATATTTCCTCGTATGAATTCGCCATCGTCCTCCTGATTAGGCCGACTATGCCCACTCTACATAGCAAGGGTCTTTCCCATCTTTGTTCAATCAGCCTCCGGCGCTGCGCTTGCTGCGACCACGTTATACTCGCAAACTCCCGAATCTTATTTGCCTACCTAACTTTCTGCTTACCCCTCAGTCACTTTCATTCGTTCGGAATCCAGTGGGTTAGCACTGTTGACCAGTGGTTGTTTCGCCATGTCCAGTCCTAAATTATCAATTTTTCTTGATTTAGACTATATAGAATGCAAAGCTTTTTTAAAACGCAAAACCAAGCGGATTCGGTCACCTGTCTCTATAAATGGATGAGTAGATGCACTTGGTCCCACTTGTTTACCATGTACGTTTTACTTCTTATTCAAAATCAAGAAGACGTGAGGCCAGATCCCATTTTCCCTTTTGAGAGTGAAGCTGTTCTTAGTTGAGGCTAAGTTCATGTCCGGGATTCATGGTAACGCAGGCGGACAGCATAAATGAACACGCTAGACGGAGTTTCCTTAAGTTCCACAACTCACTAGCGGTCCACTGAAAATGAAGGCAGCCGTTAGCCCAGCAGACGAATATGTGCCCCGGTACTCTTGTCAGCCTAGCAGAAAATTATCATCGTCATAAATGCGTATATTTCACAGAAATTGGGTAAGTCCCACCGCACACAACTTCCACTAAAAAAGAACGAGGCAACAGTTAGCCCAATTAATGGCATGCGCATTATCATAGCCCCACCAGTGTCGCGTGATGATGTTACGAGTAACTTAGTTATTATTTATATATGATGCACAGAGCTCCGTGAGAAAGATGACGCCAGTTCATCAACAACCAGCAAGCGTCGTCATCTTTCTCTTTCATGCAGCAAGGCTGCGGCGGCTGTTCTGTACCATAACCCCCCGATGGTAGAAGCACCATCTCGGTGCTTGGGCTATTCGCATGTGGTGAAAGGAGGATGATAAGGCTTGAGTCGAGCTATGTGCACGATGTCCCTCGAAGCTGACAATGAAGACGTTGAATCAGCTAGAATAATCTCATATGTAACGTCAGTCACTTGGTGAATGACGTGGTATGGTCCAGTGTAGCGTGACACCAGTTTTTGAGAAAGACCTACACGCCGAGTGGGGGACCAGAGAAGGACAAGGGAACCCGGTGAAAAGTGCACGGTTTGATGATGAGAATCGTAGAGCTGTCTTTGGTGCTCCTGAGAAACGCCGAAGTGACCCGCCAAAGGAGCATCATGAAGTTGGTTGAGGACAGTCGCACGATGATGTGCTAGTATGACGGGGAGTAAGCCATAGCTATATAAATCTAGGTTACGGAGATACAGGATCCCATCTTTGACCAGGAACATTTGTAGAGATGCGTCGTGAGGTATTGACTCAAGCTTGTCAATGATAGCTCGCAAAGAAGCATCCAGGTGTTGTTCGTTGTCAAGGTTGAGTAACTGCGTCACAGACAGAACGCCTGGAAAGATGTCATTATGGGCGGCTTCTTCCACAGGGTAGCGGGATAAACAATCTGCGTCTTGATGCAACCCTCCCGTTTTCTCCGTTACGGTGCATGTACGTTCTTGTAAACGTAGGGCGCAACGAACGAGGCGTCCTGTGGGAGGTTTGAGTGAGGCCAGCCAGCAGAGCGCTTGGTGATCGGTGACTACACGCAACGGACGCCCGTATAAATTCAGGCGGAACTCGGCGACTGCCCACACAAGAGCGAGGCACTCACGCTCCGTGATAGAACAGTTGCGCTCAGCGGTTGATAGCAGTCGCCTGCATATGCTATAACATGGTCATGCCCGCGTTGGTGTTGCAATAACATTGCTCCTATGCCATGCCCACTAGCGTCAGTATGAACCTCGGTTGAAGCTGATGGATCAAAATGAGCTAAAATCGGCGGTGTTCTGGATCGTGCGCTCAAAAAAAAAAAATATTGGGCTTGATTAGCGCCCCAGGAAAATGGGGCGTCCTTCTACAGAAGGTTTGTGAGTGGGCGTGCAATGGTTGCGAAGTCTTAACAAAGCACCGGAAATAAGAGCACATCCCCAAAGAGAGAGAGAGAGAGAGAACACAAGGAGGAAGGCAGGGAGGTTAACCAGGGCTGAGCTGCGGTAGGCTACCCTGCACTGGGGAAGGGGAGAGGGGAAGGGAAGTTCTAGAGGAGGAGAGAAAATGTCACTGACTGGGCCGACGCGTAACAGTTTGACATCACAAACGATGAAACAGGCTGGTGTCTTTGAGAAAACGCAACAGTGCTTTCATTGCCTTTCGGAAATTGGATGGGCAGTGCCATGGTCACAATACTTTCTCGACAGTAAAATCACTGCTGTCCAGTTAAATTGCGAACGTCCTTCGTGGACTTCGGAACAGGAAAGTTCGTATTAGCGCGAATTGTTTGGGGATCCGGGCGGACCTCTGCGGCATCGACTAGGTGGCCAAGTACGGTTGGTTGGTTGGTTGGTTGTTCCTCAGAGTCCTGGCGCAACCCACTACGGGGGATCGGCCATGAAACGGACGGTGCCTCATTTGTTATTTGACGACCAGCAAGCGTCGTCGTCTTTCTCTTTCATGCAGCAAGGCTGCGGCGGCTGTTCTGTGTCAATACTTTGCGACTTCAAAAGGTGGTTGCTATACTACGACCTAAAATTTTATCACAAAGTGTTTAATAAGTATCAGTGATACAAATGATCTCAAAGTCTCAAGGTGGCAAACAGCGCGAAGGACAAGACGGACAGAGAGGGGAAAAAAAGATAAGAACAAGCGCTGTTCTTGTCTTTCTTTCTTCGATGTGCGTCTTGTTTTTCCCACTGTTCTCTACCATATGGATCCATAAAAACTCGCTCAGCTATGTACACGTTCATAAGTTATCTTAAAGACGCTAGCAAAATATTAAATTCAATAGCCTGGTGAAAGGAAGGCCCTCAGCTAAGCTGTTTTATTATTGTTCACGAAGCGGAACTGGTTAATTTTTTGTTCGAATTTTTACCTTTTTCTCTTCTTGAACAGCGAAGCTGACTATTATTCTGTGTATAACGAACAGAAATGACCATTAATGTGGACCGGCACACGCACCCTCTTCGTCCAGATAATATTTTATTTCTCTGTCAGAACACCTGCGCCGATTCATCCGGCGTGACATGCAATAACTTCGATGGGGCTGGGAAGCATAGACAAAGAAAGAGAAAGAATGAAATGAAAAAGAAATAAGAGAAAAATGTTTTTGGGCGAAAAATCTTGCCGAGGAGGGATTCGAACTCGCGTGCGCACAATCCGAAAACGAGCGTTGTAACCACTAGGCACCCTGACACTTTTTTTTCTTTAATGCATGAAATCATCACCAGTGAACCAGTGAAGTACGCACAACATACTTCATCAGAGGTCAGGCAAACACACACAAGCGTCCAGAAGGGGAAGCCACTCCGGAACGGGGTCAAAAGTCTCAACAACACTGCGCACTTGAGCGCCGCCCTGACACTTTCTGTCCTTACTAAGAAGTTAATACGTTTTATACATACATATGTCACACATCAACCACCACAATGCGTAATTCTGGCTGTATTTACTTATGCACCTTTACCAGTTTCTCGTGTCTAATATACCAAACATTTCATCACTTGCCCATCGGTGCTTTAAGCTTCGTGACCTTTCAACGTTATGGGTTTTAACCGATCGTGCTTGTCGATAAAAGTTTCGTATGTCCATAGTGAAATCCGTATGCTATAAAGACCTACAAGCATGAAGAGGTCATACAGGACACTATTTCCTTGAATGGGTAGAGAACGAATACCGTAGGCGTTAAATGGTGGCTCCTTCTTCAAGGTTCACTGCAGGATATCCCGACAAAACAGAGCATCCCGAACGTCAATAAAAACATGCTGCACAGTTTCTGCTTTGTTACAACAAATACAGTTAGTTCACTCCCCATGGCACAAACATACCTCGTTGTTCAAGTCATGTTTTCACAAGTAGTGTATCCATTTGAAATTTAAAGAGAAACGTTTTGACCCCAGGTGGAACTAACATCTTTTTGACGAGTTTCAGGACATCGCTTCCTGATCCCTCTCAGAAGGACGCTGAGAGAGCATAGTGTAAACTTCTATAGTATAATAGGCAAGAGGATGAGAAAGAACAATGAAAGTGAGAAGGGGGAAATGAAGGGGGTAAAGAGCAAAGCACTGCATAAGAGGAAATAGAAAGATAGAAACGGAAAGAAAGAAAGAAATGAAAGAACAAGAGAACTAGAAAGAGCGAGAAAGAGATATAAATAAATAGAGACAGAAAAAAGTTGAAATAGGCAACGACAAAAAAAAATGCAGCAAGGTAGTAGATAAAGGAACAAAACCAAAGAGAAACAAAGAAGGCCACACAGCTCCGCACTTTGCCGTCCTTGCACAGCAGCGGCATTTCCATGAATAAAACTATTTTCGTACCTAGACTTGCGTCACTAGTGTCATTGCACTAATGACGCAAGGCTAGCAGAATAGCTGAGCATCCCTCGCGGCTACACAGTAGTACTGGGCTGAACTCGCCAACTCCTTTTGTGGTCGTGGTTCTGGCGAGAGAGAGAGAGAGGAAACTTTATTAGAACTTGGCCGGCAGCTTGGTCTTGGTGGCCTCAGATGGCGGCGCTGAGTCCCTGAACTCGGGCGGCATCTTCGGCCTGCCGGACAGCCCAGAGCTGGTCGTTGAGCTCCGAGCTTCTGAGCGCCGCCTCCCAGCGGCGGCGTCGCCGACGGAGAAGGTCCCCCGCGGCTCCCGCAGACGGGACGGCGGCGGGAACGAGTGAGCTCGAGGCTTCCTGTTGCCTGGTATTGGCAGCCGCCATAGGCGCATCGCGAACGGCGGCCGTTTCTCGACCATTGTTACCGGCGCATTCCCAGAGCATGTGGCGCAGCGTTGCTCTGCGCCCGCATGCTTTACATAGATCGGTAATGTGTAAGTGCGGGTAGCAGTGGCGTAAGACGACCGGGCTGGGGTAAGAGTGGGTTTGTAGTAAGCGATAGCTTACGGCATCGTGTCTGTTTAATTTGTCATGCGGTGGCGGGAACTTTCGCCTTTCCAGTCTGTAGTGTTGCGTAATATCTCGGAACGTGATGAGACGATCACCCCACGACCATTGTGGTCTGTGATGTCGCTGCGTGTCTGTCGAAGTGTCTCGATCCGGCAGATCAGAAGCCCCGTTCTCGGGAGCGGAGGCGGCGGCCACGGAATGTGCCGCGGCTCGGCGAGTGAGACCTCGAGCCGCGGCGTGGGCCGCCTCGTTGCCCGGAAGCGGGACATCGGTGTGTGCCGGGGTCCAAAGGAGGAAGACTGTTAAATTTTGTTGTGGCGATCGCGACGCTGAGTCACCATCACCGCACATCTTAAGGATGCGGGCCGCTTCCCGCGAGACGCGGCCGCGCGCGAAGCCGCGGATTGCTGCCTGCGAGTCGCTGATTACGATCGTAGCGTTCGGCCCCGTGGCGATTGCTAGGGCTATCGCGGATTCTTCGGCCGCCTCCGTATGTCCCGTGGTCACCGTGGCGCTTGCGAGACATTTGCCCGCACGGTCAACGACCGCAGCGGCGTGTGCGTGTCTCCCGTCCCCATATCTCGCGGCATCTACGTACACAACTTCGTCGCTAGTGCCATACTTCTTTTGAAGGTCACTAGCTCGCTGGTTACGGCGCCCGACGTGATGCGTCGGGTGCATATTCTTAGGAAGCGGCGGAACAATTAGGCGGTCGCGAACCGAGGCAGGAACATCCGCTTTTTCTCCCTGCTGAGTGTGGTACCGGATGCCAAGTGACTCGAGGATGTGTCGACCCGTCTTAGACCCCGACAAGCGTTCGTTTTGCGAAACGACATGGGCCTCAATTAACTCGTCGAGTGAGTTGTGCAGTCCAAGTTCTAGTAACTTTTCAGTGCTCGCATTCAGTGGAACTCCAATTGCTCTCTTGAAAGCCTTTCGTATTATACATTCGATCTTGTTTTTTTCTGAGCCTAGCAATTTGAGGTAGGGGGCAACGTATGTTATACGGCTTATTGCGTACGCCTGCACTAGACGGATCGCGCAGTGTTCGCGCATACCAGTACGTCTGTTCGTGATACGACGTAGGAGTCGGATCGTGTCGTCTACCGAACGACGTAGTCTTCGCACCGTCTCACCATTATGGCCGTTTGCCTGCAGGTGTAACCCCAGAATTCTAATTTTGTCTACGTGTGGAATGGGAGTGCCATCTGCCAATAGAACGCTTATTTTGTAGCACTCCCTTTCCTCGTCGCGCGGGGTTTTGCGACCTCTACTTGTAGGTTTGTAGATTAGAAGTTCCGACTTGGTTGCCGAGCATTCGAGGCCCGTTCCTCGCAAGTACTCCTGAACTTCGTCTACACCTGCCTGGAGCGTACGCTCGACGTGACCATCACAACCTCCGCCGGGAACCCAGAGGGTGATGTCATCCGCGTAGATACTGTGATACAATCCTTGTATGCCTAATAATTTCTCGGGTAGCCCCAATAGAACTAAATTAAAGAGTAATGGCGAAATTACGGAGCCTTGTGGCGTGCCCCTCGAGCCCATCTCAAATTCTTGCAGTTCCACATCTCCAACGACGACGCGTACGCGTCTGCCGGCAAGGAAGTCACGTATGTAATTATATGTTTTTTGTCCTAGTCCTAATGTTTGAACTCTGTTTAAAATTGCTTCGTGTTTAACGCTTTCAAAGGCCTCTTTTATATCTAGGCCAAGGATCGCCTTGGTTGAGCTGGTAATGTCATCAACAATGTGGTGCTTCAGCTGAAGCAACGCGTCTTGTGCGGAGAGATTGCGGCGGAATCCTAGCATGGTGTGCGGAAATACATCGCGGACTTCGAGAAAGTCAGTCACGCGTTTGAGGACTGCGTGCTCCAGAACTTTTCCTACACAAGACGTGAGCGAAATTGGCCTTAGATTATCAAGCGCAACCTGCTTGCCCGGTTTAGGAATCATGATAACTCGAGCTCTTTTCCACGCTTCAGGAAGGGAACCGCGTTGCCAGCACTCGTTGATATAAGTCACAAATCGGGAGATTGACTCGTCATCTAGGTTGCGGAGAGCCTTGTTCGAAACCCGGTCCAGGCTGGGCGCCGATCGGGTGTTTAGTTCAAAAAGGACTGCCCGTATTTCCGCTTCGCTAAATTCGGCGTCTAGTTGCTCATTAGCAACGCCGTCATAATCTGGGTGTTGGACGCTCTCTGCCGACTTAAAGTAACGGTCACGTATTGCACCGAGCAGGTCATCGCCTTTATGATCGTTCACAAGTCTCCGAGTTTTATGGCCTTGAGCGGCACGAGTATCTTCCGGATCCAATAGGTGCCGGAAAAGGCGCCAAGCACTCGCCCCGCGCATCTGTCGCTCGAGGCCGTTGCACAGGTCTTCCCATTGTGACCTACAGACTTGGAACGCATGTTCCTCAATTTCTCTGTCTAACCGTGCTATGCGTTTCCTCAACGCCCGGTTATGTCTTTGGCGTTTCCACCTCTTGAGTAGGGCTTGCTTTGCTTCCCACATGTGTAGGAGCCTGCTGTCGATTACTTCGAGCTTCGCTTCGGGCGGGATGTGGCACGTTACCGCGTCTACGTCCCGATTGAGCGTCGCGGTCCACTCGTCTATATCCGTGATCGGCTCGTCGCCTCGCCCGCCTTCTGCTCGCTTTTTGCGGAACGCGTCCCACTGCACTAATTTGAGTTTACGGCCTGTGCTTTCAGAGTATGTTCTACGAACGCTCGGGCCCGTGTCTACCGTAATCTCTATCAGAGAGTGGTCACTCCCTAAGTCCTCCTGCGTGTTTTGCCAAGACGCCGCGGTGACATTCGACACGAACGCGAGGTCCGGTAGCGTGTCTGCGCTCACGCTGTTACCCCGGCGCGTCGGATCGGCGGGGTTCGCGATCAGTTCAAGCCGTTGGTCTTGCGAGTCTTCCCAAAGGTGTTTGCCCTTGAGCGTTTCACGCGTGTATCCCCAGACCCCATGGGGCGCATTAAAATCACCTGCAACTAGCAGAGGTGCGCCGTTGGCGGCCGTGCTTGCTCTCCGGAGCAGCTCCCCAAATCGGTGCTGTAGCGTGGGTTTACTGTAGACGTTAAGTACAAACAGGCCTCGGCCGCGCTTAGGAATTAATTCTACAAAAACATGCGGTATCCTTACGCACTCAAGTTCGCGCTGCGCCACCGTGATGTTACGTCTAACTAGCACGGCGGCGACCGGCGCCGGACGCGGCGGGGGCGACGGCAGCGACCGCGGTCGCGCCGACGACGAGAGCGGATCGCCCCGCCTTCGGCGACCCGCGGCCGCCCCCGGCGCCCCACCACGCGCCGAGCGCTGTGTAGCACGTTTTTCTTTCCGCCTGTTGTCCGCCGCGGCCGCATTTATGGCTTTGTAACCAGCTAGTTTTGCCAGATAATTTGTTTCCTGCAAGAGGATAATGTCCGGTTTCGTCTCACGGCTTCGAATAAATTGCTCGAGATTTCCCCGCTTCCTCCTATATCCCCGGCAGTTCCACTGCCAGATCGTGTACTGTTGTTTGTGAGTGTTAGTGTGAGTGTGCTCGTGTCTAGCCATGGTGATGCTTGTGTTTAATTTAGCCCATCGCCGTCGAGGCGACTGGGGTGCGGCTGAATCTGCGGCTCGGCGTCTGGCAGCGCGTTCTGCTGCTGCTGACTCTGTTGCTGTCTAGCGTAGGGCTTACTCACCGTTCTAATCGGTCTGCCCGCAGATGGCGGGAGTCGCGCTTCAATGTTTTCTATGCGCGCCGTGTGCGCGGTGAGCATTTGTGTCATTTGTTCAGAGAGCTTAGCTATCGCACTATTGAACATGTCATTCATCTGTGCCACCTGTTTAGCAAAACGTTCATCGAGGCTGGTCTCGATAGTATCGATTTGTTTCTGTAGCTTATCATAACGGCCAAATCGCTGTGTGGATTCGTGCCTGGCAGGATCTAGTGCTATCCTTTTCGCGGTACACGGGCGGTCTTCGCTTCCGCCTGCCCCCTCTCCCGAACTGCTCTCGTCATCCGTGCCCATCCCCGCCGCCTCGGGTCTCGACGGAGTCGAAGACCGAGGCGTCGGTGGTGGCGGCGCCGTCGACTGTTGCTGCGGTTGTTGCATTCGTGGAGCCTCTCCTTTCAATTTGGAATTTTCCGCTCTAAGGGCGGCGTTCTCGCGTTTCAGCTCTGAAATTATCGATTGTAATGGTCCTAGGCGTTGTTCTAGCGCTCGCTCTACCGCTAGCTTGAGCTCGCTCCCACCGCCGCCACCGACGGCGGGACCGCCAGGACGTCCCGCCGAAACAACGCCGCCGGCGCGAAAGGCGGCTACATCCGCCCATCTCACCTGCTGCCATGTTCCCATGGGTCCTTGTTGTTGCGGCTGCCGCCACGTCTGATGCTGCTGACTTTGTTGGGTGCCTTGGTTGACAGCTGTGGCGCCCGGAACGGCGCCACCGCGCGTCTTCGACATGCTTCTCGGCCTTGGTGTCCGGCTGCGAGAGCGGGACCGGGATTTACCGCCGCCGCCTCTCGCGTCTCGGCTTGTCGAGCGTCCTCTTCGGGTGGCGTTGGATGAATGACTGTCAAACGCCGGATAATGATTGTAGTAACCTCCGTTGCCTTCGGTGCTAATGCCGCTGTTGTAGATGCTGTCGGACGCTGCGGCCGCTTGCTCTTCTTCACGCCGCTTTCGCTCTAGGCGGCGACGCTTGACTATGTAAGGAGTCTTGTATCTCGCCTTGCAGACGCGGTCACCCGTGAGATGATCCTTGCCACACAGTTGACACCGCGGCTCGCAGTGATGGTCAGACGGTGGGTTACTGCTTCCGCAGCCACGGCAAATCTTGTCGGCAGGGTTGGGACACACGTCGGAGCGATGGCCCAGCCTCCCGCACGCGTAGCACACGTCGATGTGCTTTCTGTAGAGGGAGCATCTCACAAGCATAGGTCCATAGTATACGTGTCTGGGAACACGGAAACCGTCGAACAATACGATGATGTTGTCCGTGGTGCCCATTCGCTTGGCATGCAGCACGCTGGGGTTGCGCTGCGTCACTAGGTTGTTTACGATGTCCTCCGGGCTCTCGTCTTTGGAAATGTTCCTAATCAGGCCCTTGGAAGTGTTCTCCGGGGCGGCCTGATAGGCGTTCGCCTCGAACTCTCGGTTCCCGATGCAAAGCTTGCTGATGGCTCCGTAGCGTTTGGCTCTGTCCGCGGACGGAGTGCTGAGCACCACGACGTTCTGTTTAACGTTGAGGCAGATGCTGTCCTCTCTAGCCGCTTCTCTACCGATACCTGCCGCGTTACGAAGGCAGCAGTAAATGCGATCTATCTTGTATTCAGCCCCGTTGAATCCGCCGCGGGGGCGCACAATGATCCTGTAGTCATCGGGCGGTAACTCTGGCATTCGGCTCGCCTTAGCGAGGTGCTGCAAGTAACGAGCACACTTCTTTTTATTCTGCGCCGCTGTGGCAGTATCCGGGACAATCCCTGTAGTCGCCGCGGCAGCCGCCTGTTGCTGCGTCTCCGTCTTCTGGTCTTGCGCTGTCTCGGACGCGCCGTCGGCCTGTTTCGTTCTCTTTACGCTGCACCATCCTGCTCCCTCGCCGAAATCTTCCGGCCGAATGTCCTCTCCTTCTACCTCTACGACATCCATTTAGCCCTGGCAAAGGCCTTGTACGCTGCCGTCGGGGATCGGGAGCTCCGAGGAGGTCCGGCGACACGTTAGGCTTGCAGGCCCCACCGCCGCAGCGGCCGGCCTATGGCGTCGTGCGCAGAGACGCTGGACTTGGCGTTCTTGCTTTCGTGGTGGAATAAAAGCGCCAATAAGTGGCTAAAAAGTGGTCCCACCTGGCAAAACTTGGTGTCAGGGAAGTCCTTGAAACTGCCGTCGATCGATGGTGAGAAGCGTTTTCCACGATAAATTCGACAATCCACCAAAAACATAGGAAAGTTGCGGAGCCGACGCGCAACATGTCCGCTCTCCGTGGCCCCCTAGCGGTCTCTGGTTCTGGCGAAAAACATTTATTTACACTATTTACAAAAGACAGATGGAGGTGGCTTAAGCGTCGACCCTTTGCAAGCGCTCAGGAGGGAGCCCAAGTCCGGGTTCTGCTGCAGCAGACACACGCCCTGACCACGAGGGCTCTTTGGGTCTCTAAGGGCGAGTAGTGAATGTGATTAAGGAGAAAAAGTGCGTGATTTGGAAGTGGAGATGGGAAGTGATAGTGGAAATCGATTTAGGAGGGAAGGTGATTGGTTAGAAAGCGGAGAAAGGAAGTGAAAGTGGAAAGTGATTAAGGAGGAGAGGTGGTTGTTAGGAAGTGAAGGAGGAAAGTAATATTGGAAAGTGATTAAGGAGGACAGGTGGTTGCTTAGGAAGCGGAGAAGAAAAGTGATGGCAGAAAGTGATTAAGGAGGAGAGGTGGTTGATTTGGAAGCGCAGAAGGGCAGTGAAAATTAGCGAAACCAATCAGCTCAAGAAATTTATGAAAGCCAAGAATATCATCGCAGAGGCCATGACTATGTCGCTCATGATAACCTCAGTTGTTTCTCTAACATTGTGCCAATATAGTGCAAGCTACGCGAATTTTGCTCTTCTATCTTCTTTTACTCTGTCCGTTCCTCCTCCCGAGAGAGTGGGCAGGTGGCGTAGAGCTACTTGGTTTCATAAGCTACTTGTATTTATAAATAATTCATAAGCGAGCTGTTACATTTATTTATAATAGTTTCGGACATACTTCAATAACTTGTTTATTAGCAAAAGCCAACCACCTAACTCCAACACAGGCAAACACTGTATTGAGATTGTAATTTTTCTTTCAGTTAAATAAAGGTTGATTGATTGATATGTGGGGTTTAACGTCCCAAAACCACTATATGATTATGAGAGACGTCGTAGTGGAGGGCTCCGGAAATTTAGACCACCTGGGGTTCTTTAACGTGCACCCAAATCTGAGTACACGGGCCTACAACATTTCCGCCTCCATCGGAAATGCAGCCGCCGCAGCCGGGATTCGAACCCGCGCCATGCGGGTCAGCAGCCGAGTACCTTAGCCACTAGACCACCGCGGCGGGGCGGTTAAATAAAGGTTACATTAAGCTAGACTTATTACACATACTTCATTTTTGGAGTGGATATGCCCCAAGGCAGAGACACGCGTTCACATTAACTTCATCTACCACACGTAATAACACATTCAAATATTCGTTTTTCTTTAGGACAATTACCGAATAAAATAATCTTAATAATGGTGTTGTTTCGCAGCCATCTTTGAATCTGTTTACAACACGCAGCTTCAACAATAATTGGGTGTACTCTATTACATGTAGTAGTGCTGTGTGCTTCAATCCCTGCAGTGTTATTCTACGCTGGTGGTCATCTTGAATACAGTGCTTATTTAGTTATTTGGATGGCCTTGTACCTGTTTATTGGAAATTGTCGTTTTTTTTTTCATCTTCTGAAAGCCTGTACATACTTTCCGTTTTAGTTTTATCCTGTTGCCAATTTGTAAATTTAGCAAATATTTACCCACTCTGCTAAAACTCTCTTCGGGGGTTGAAGTATTGATAAATAAAATAAAAACAATATAGTTCGCTTCTGAAACAATCCTCCTGTATACTTGAATTGCTTGTATTTTCTGTAAACGTCTTTTTCCATTCTGCTGCTATGACTCATGTCAAAATATGGGGAGATTATTGTTCCCTAAAATAGCGACCCCTTTGCCGCTATTCCAGGTATGCTGGCGGTAGCTTGCAAGCCCGTACATTTTATGCGAACTGTCGACTCCAAAACACATCTTAATATTCGGCTTTCAGCTCCTATATATAGGACGGCACATCCAAGCGAAAAATTCGTTTCACGCATGAGCCACTCGCAGCGGTCACATCGGCTGCCATAGCAACGAATGACCTCGCTAGTCGGGGACAGCCGCACACGGACGCTTACTCATACGGGAGATTTCGAGTAGTCGTAAAATGCCAAGCCTTCGCACCCGCTGGCTGTGGCTTCTCAAGGACAGTATAGGGCTTGATAAACCTTCGAGTGCTTGTGCATGAGCTTTAGTTGGCACTGTTGCCTCCTACCGAAAGAGTGAAATAACAGCTGGAATTTATTATTACGTCAAGTTTTATCGGTTCAAGGGCATCTAATGCCATAGAGCGCAAGTACAAGCGCTGTTTCGTTTCACGTTATTAGTCTAAATTTTAAAACAAATGTATATAACAGCTAGAACACTGGTAGAACCATTATTTTCTTCCAGCTGTTATAAAAAAAAACAGCTGGAAGAAAATAATAGTTCCACCAGTGTATCCTAAAGTGAAAGCGTGATTCAACATTACGAAGAATATACTCATTATAGCTTTCACATTAACCCGTGTATTAGGAAATAATATACTACTGGCACTCGTGTATCTCAGAGGAAAGGGGGGGGGGGGGGGAGGGCTATGTTTTGAATTTACATGGGTGCGAACATACGCGAAGTACGGTTGAACCCCCCCCCCCTGCCCCGTGACCCGAAAAGAAAAATTCTGGCTACGCAAAAGATCTTCCGAAAAACATATCCGAAGACCGGTAATGTGCGCTTATTTTCAATATATGGTACTACAGCGTAAACGTTTATGTGAGCGGGAAAATAGCAGCAGGATGTAATGCGTAATTTGTTTAGTGAAAGATTGCGCACCAAATATTTTATTTAGCACGAATCCCCTATTAAGATATTGTGCTACATATAACATAATACTGTAACCAGCATATCACTGCAATTTTCGCCATGAAGCACGTTTTTTTTTAAAGACACTCAAGAAAAACAGTAAGTTCCTTTAGATTAATAAACTGCACTCTGAAAACTCTAATGTCACAATTTTCCCTGTCATAAGTTCATTATTAGCAGGAAAAAATCTAGGTTGACGTTTCATTTTTTTTTTTACTTCGCTCCGCCATCTCCGCGCATGACGTAAAATATTCCGCAATGTATTTCTCGTATTTTAGGGACATTGGCTCAATGAAATTTTCTGAGACTTCGTATGCTGAATTAATAGCACCTTAGGCTTAATGTACTTCAATTTTGTCGATTAAAAGCTACTTATAGCCAAGTATACGATTTCAAAAATTGATGACATCACAGTATTTGGCGTGGGAATCTCAAGATGGCGTCTCCACTAGCAGCTTCTTTTCCCGCGTTTTCTCGCTAACCAAGTGTCGTGTCGTGGTTAAAGTGGTGTTTTCGAGTTTGTGAAATTGTACTTCAGCAATACGCGAAAAATCATTTTGCCATTCAGCATCCTTTTAAGAATCATATTAAACGAAAAGGAAAGCTACTATCTTCTCTTCCTGATAAATTAGGTTTATTTCACTCACGGCAAACCGTAATTTCACATTCCATCAAAAGAATGTAAGGAATAGCTTCCGAGCCCACCTCTTTTATACAAGATGAATCATTTACAAATACAAAAAATTGCTGCACGAAAGCTTTGCTCAGGGACTATTAAGGGAACGAAATGACAGTCAATCTTTGACAAAAAAAAACGCATCATAATGTGAACATAGATATCATGTGTTATCGATAAAATGTTGATCAAAGTAAATTCTACTATGTAACAAGAAAAACACTTGCTAAAGTAACTTGAGAAAATAGGCTGGCATCGGGAAAGCATATTTCAAAATAGATTCCATTCATTTCATGACTCTGTTGTACGGGTTTCAGATTGCGAAACAGCATTTCATTGAGCTGCGGCAACAAAAGTAATTTCTCAGTCAGGGAATGCAGGAAGCATATGGAAATGTCTCCGCTAATTGAGATAAGTGTTTAACAACTGGCGTAATTCTTCACATGACAATGAAAATGGGATTGATTGTTGTTGTTGATGTTGATGTTGTTGATGTTGTTGATGTTGTTGATGTCGATGTTGATGATGTTGTTGATGTTGTTGTTGATGTCGATGATGTTGATGTTGTTGTTGTTGATGTCGATGATGTTGATGTTGTTGTTATGTCGATGATGTCGATGTTGTTGTTGATGTTGTTGTTGATGATGATGATGTTGTTGTCGATGTCGATGATGTCGATGATGTCGATGATGTTGTCGATAATGTTGTTGTCGATGATGTCGATGTCGATGTCATTGTCGATGTCGTTGTCGTCGTCGATGTAGTTGTCGTTGTTGTCGTTGTCATTGTCGTCGTCGTCGTTGTTGATGTTGTTGTTGTTCCACTTACAGTAATAGACCAACTAACCCACACTGAAGTGCTCCTAGAATGTGAAAAATGCCGAGAAGTGAGACAAGCTTTCCATTGCTAATTATTGTCTGCTTATACTTAATCAAGCGGTTAAATTAGGAAAAATTAGCGCAGAGCGTTAATGGCAGGCACTTCGAGAGCCTACAAGGTTTGCGGAGGAGATCACTTTATTCTGAGATGCTGGCAATTGACTAACGACAGTTAATCATTCCCTTGTATAACCGGAGAGAAAGTCCACCACAGTGGTGTGGTGCTTTTGGCACTCGGTTGCTGCCCTGAAAGGTGCGGGTTCGACCCCAGTAGTGACTGTCCCATTTTAGGGGTGGTGGGGAATGCTAGAGACTCTCGCATTCTGTAATGTCGAAATTACCTGCAGTCCTCCGCAGCGTGCGCCACAACTATGTTTTAATTTTTACGCGTAAAAACCAATAACTTAGTATTGTGTTAATATAGCGACTGAAATATGGCCTGAAACTTTATTCCACCGCTTCTTGAAACTGCAGAAGAATGCAAGCAAGCGTGACACGTGGTAGCAAAATGGCGTATTGTTATGAGCGCTTCGCAATAATTATATTTGTGCAAGACAGTGATTGTAAGTATAGGTAATGGCTATCCTAATGATTTATGAAGCATATGTAATCCAGTTCAGCAGAAGGCTAGATGCATACCGGAAAAGTTCGGCAAAAAAAACAGCCTGAAAATGGTTTGGAGGGAAACATTGTGGACTTTCCTCAATAAAATACGACATCAGATGCTTCACTAAGCTATGAATATATGATACATAGATATGTCTTACATACAAAAAAGTAGCAGAAATATGCTGTGGACTTAGGCGCCAGCGCCAATCCTAGCCCGAGTAGCCAGGAACAATTGCTATGACTTTAATTATACCTTGTGCTTCTTAGAAAATATTACTTGCGAGTGAACCGTAATACTACGGCTGCTCATAGATCGGCCGGGGTAATGAGCTGTCCGCTTATTAATAGCAATGAATAAAACACTTAACTTCAAATTGGTGCATTAGGGCACAGTGAAATGAAAGGAACTTTAAAATGAGCATAGAACTGAGCTTGTTCATGCCCCAGCGCAAAAAAAAAAGACCACAAAGAAAGAAGCAAACAAGACCACGCGCTTTTTTTTTCTTTCTCTGTCCACGTTTATGGCACTCTTTCGCCGTCATAAAAAGAAAGCTTGTATTTATCACAATCTAAAAACTGGACTTGCTGCTCAAATGCTCAAACCGAAAGTTGGAAGAAAGGAGACAGGATACAGGACAGAGAGGAAAATTTTCTATCCCATTGCTCCGTCCTGTCTCTTTCCTGGCTTAGTTTTGCTTGTAAGCAGCAATTCCCGTGTTCAGTATGAATCAACTATTCTGCAAAGAAGTATTCCTGTTACAAATTCAAGTTATGCTGTTCGTTGATTACATATTTTTGTACCTATAGTGTCTGCCCACGCAAACTATATATTGCACTCACATCAAATATGTAGCGTCACCCTTATATGTACCAAAGATGCCGGTAAAGCCTTTTCTTCTACCGGGACTGTCGGTAAAGCTTCTACACGATTCAT
The DNA here is from genome assembly GCF_043290135.1 of Rhipicephalus microplus. NCBI lineage: Eukaryota > Metazoa > Arthropoda > Arachnida > Ixodida > Ixodidae > Rhipicephalus > Rhipicephalus microplus. The sequence goes on from NC_134703.1 coordinate 26,690,816, forward strand.
GGAACAGTCGATCTATCATAAATCAAATTTTTGCAGTCACAACCAGAATATGAGGCCGTCGTTATTAGAACTACAAGGGGAAACACAAGTGCAAACAACACTTTACTTTACGAATTCGAGACGAAAAAATATATACACGAAAAAACCCTTTCTCTTTAACCCTCTTCTTTGTATATATTGCGTCATGAATTCATAAAGACAAACCGTTAGTTTGCGCTTGTGTTTTTCCCGGTCGTTATATCTACGAGAGAACTTTCATATGTACAGCCAACTGGCCCCAGGCCAAACTCTTCCGTAAATGGCTTGCTGCATGTGCCTAACTAAACACGTACTCTCATGTATGTATGTATGTATGTATGTATGTATGTATGTATGTATGTATGTATGTATGTATGTATGTATGTATGTATGTATGTATGTATGTATGTATGTATGTATACGTACGTATACGTATACATACGTACATACATACATACGTACGTATGTACGTATGCATATATGTATGTATGTATGTATCTATGTATGTATGTATGTATGTATGTATGTATGTATGTATGTATGTATGTATGTATGTATGTATGTATGTATGTATGTATGTATGTATGTATGTATGTATGTATGTATGTATGTGTGTGGGTATGTATGTATGTGTGTGGGTATGTATGTATGTATGTATGTATGTATGTATGTATGTATGTATGTATGTATGTATGTATGTATGTATGTATGTATGTATGTATGTATGTATGTATGTATGTATGTATGTATGTATGTATGTATGTATGTATGTATGTATGTATGTATGTATGTATGTATGCATATGCGCATGTCAGTCCTAATTGCTAGACAAACCTTGATTTCTCTGCGCACATATAGCCAGTCATCCCGACATATTAGTTCGTGACCTCGTATAACGAACCAGAAACACGAATTCATGGTGTCTACTAAAAAAAAAACAGAGAAGCCGAAAACCAAATTTATCAGAACAGATGTATAACTTTTGATATTCCGATTATTTATTTCATACCACAGACGCGTACTGTGTTTCCCCTCTTCTGTTCAAGTGTTTATTTTTATGTATACACTGTTCTTCCGGACGGCATGCCCTCTAGCAACCGTGTTTCTTCGCTCTCACTTTTTGTTTCAATTGAACTTCGGATAAACCCACCGGACACGTTCGACCAGATGCATTATTCATGCAGACAACATTCACCGGACTATTACTGCCGACGGCTTGGGCCGATCTCGAGAAAATGGAATAAAACAACTTTTCACTGACGTCAACCGGTGTATCTTTCCCCCTTTATGCACCTGCGTCAACGATCCGCGATGAGTCAACTCAGTAGTGCGCCTGGGCAAATCAACTTCTCTGGTGCTCTTCTTATACCTTCGTCGCCTATAATCGAGCTCCAGCTTTTTTTGTTTTCTTCTCGATTGCGACAGAATAATTGAGGAAGAAATAGGAGAATACGGCGCCGCTCAGCGGCATCGCCGGGTATCGTCGCGGTGGGATGAAGGTCGCCAGCGTGCCTACTCCAACCTTGGCGATCGTCACATGCCACACGCCTTGCACAGATGAAGAGCCCAAGTAGCCTTAGCGTGCGTGCGCGGCCTTTCCTGTTGCCGGGGATGGAGTCGTGGAAGCCACTTCGTAGACCCTGCCGAGCGCAGCGAAGCTCGGTCTCTCTGCCGGTGTGGTGCGTTGCCGCGCTGTGCCTTTCGTGTCTCAGTGGTGTCCTCGCCGACGAATCCCAGACTCCACTGGTGCGGATCGAAAACGGACTTCTCGCTGGCAAGCGAATCTCGGTGTTGGGGAAGGATGTAGACGCGTTCCTCGGCATACCGTACGCTTTGCCCCCAATAGGCAACCTGCGATTCGAGAAGCCGCAGCCTGCCGATGCTTGGGAAGGCACGTTTCGAGCCGTCAACAAGCCACCGCCATGCCGTCAGCTGGACATGCCCTTTTTGGCGGGTACACGTCTACACTATTCCAACACTACCACCGAAGATTGCCTGTACGCAAACGTGTGGAGGCCTTCGTCCAGCTGTCCCAACTCCGAGTCATGCGGTGCCAAGCTACCCGTCATCGTGTTTATACACGGCGGAGCGTTGCAATGGGGAGATTCGAGTTTGTTCATACATGACCCGTCTGTGTTCGTCGCCGAATCGGATGTCGTGTTCGTCACGTTCAACTACCGTGTGAGCATGTTCGGATTCCTTTCTGCCAAGAACCCGGACCTTCCAGGTAACACGGGCATGTGGGATCAGGTTCACCTCTTGAAATGGGTTCAGAAAAACATCGAGAAATTCGGTGGTGACCCTACAATGGTGACGCTCAAAGGTCAGAGCGCCGGCGCCATCACAGCCGGCCTGCACGCCACGTCTCCGCAGAGTAAGGGCCTCTTCAACCGAATCATCATGGAAAGCAGCACGCCATTATCGCTGTTTCTCACCATGAGTTTCAATGTCGTCGGTCAATTCGTGAACGTCGCCAACGCACACGGTTGCATCGACAACTCGAAAGACTGGAGGGAGGAGACCCACGCCATCGTCAACTGCCTCAGGAAAGTTGAAGCTGACACCATTATCGCCAAATTGAAGGAGGAGACCACTTTCAAGCAGATGTTCCCTATGGTCTTCGGCGACCAGTTCTTTCCCAACGACCCCTTGGATCCCGAAACGTACGCAAGTCTACACGTAAAAGAGATTCTGCTGGGAACGACGACGGACGAAGGTACAGTCTTCCTGAACAACATACGCAACGTAGCACCACAGTTTGAAGACTACATATCTGGAAACTACCGTCTTGCCGTGACACTGGCGTTGAAGACCATGTTCAACATTCCACTGTCTCACGCGCGCGATATCACGGTTGCCTACTTCGGAGATCAGAGCGTGGAGCACAACAGAAAGTCCGTTATCGACATCGTCTGCGAGCTCTTTGCTGACGCCACGATTTACTGCCCGACACTGATGTTCGCGGATGTTGTGACTCAAAGAGGCGTGAAGGCATATCGTTACGTATTCGCCCACAGAGCCTCGGACAACTACTGGCCAGAGTGGATAGGCGTCACACACGGGGACGACTTGCCTTACACAATGGGTTCGTTACTCCTGCCTAAAGACGAGAACCTGTTTACCCCTCCAGTTGGACAAGACCTTCGTGACTTGGTTCTCAAGAAGACTCATACTTCAGACGAAGAGGAGTTCGTCAAGCAGATAGTCGCAAGTTGGACGGCGTTTGCGAAACACGGGTACGTACGTAACTCGGCAGAAGCTCCTCTGCATATAGCGTTTCCGTGGCGCAATTGCCGCTTATAAGGCATTTATATATGAATAATACTATTGCCACGATCACCAGGTCGCGCACTTAACCACACCATTTCTGGGGTGAGGAATACCACGCATAATAGATAGATAGATAGATAGATAGATAGATAGATAGATAGATAGATAGATAGATAGATAGATAGATAGATAGATAGATAGATAGATAGATAGATAGATAGATAGATAGATAGATAGATAGATAGATAGATAGATAGATAGATAGATAGATAGATAGATAGATAGATAGATAGATAGATAGATAGATAGATAGATAGATAGATAGATAGATAGATAGATAGATAGATAGATAGATCTATTTTAATTACACCCTGAAGGCCAAAGACATCACCTGATGACTCCGTTGTAGTTTCTCTTTCAGATGGGTACATGACAGAGGCATAATGATGCAGTGAGAATAGTTTGGCACTAGCACAGAGCCTTTCATTTATTCAAAATGTTCGTTTTTTCAAGCTAGCCATCAAAGCTAGTCACGAAGTTCACGAAGTGATACTATTGTTTAACTAGCCTTCTTTTATGTGGTGACAAAAAATAGGTTCGGTCAACTACTTATATTTTGATCTTAAAACGTTCCTTGCCATTTTGCGTCTCTAACATGCTAGACTGAGCTTTTTTCCTAATGGCTCTGGGGTTTTTCTGTAACCAGTGTGGCTACCTGGAGGCTACTTTTTCAGTATAGCAGTGTATTTTCGAGCTGGCAAGGTGAAACAGGTTCGTAATTATACCAACGTCTCTTAAATATGCTTGTTTTAGTTCTATGTCTACTCCTGAAATAACCGCCCCGGCTGCGGAGTGGGTACAATGTTGGACCTGAAATACTCGAATTCCATCACGGCCAGCCACGGAGGTCCCATTGCAATGGCGGTGACATACATGCTGGAGATCCGCATATTGTGCGTCGTCAGTGTGTTTTATAGAATTCCAAGTGGGAGAAATTATCTCAAGCCCTCACGTCAGCTTGACTTATCCTTCTGAAGGGGTGTAAGCACGCAAAGAAACCTCAAATATTACTTCGAGTTTCTGAAGTCAAGATTCGCCCTAACAAAATGATTTTGGTTGACCTCTAACTGGGTGTCTTAGACATTTAATTTTTTCGACAATAGGTGCAAATACAGTGTCTTCAAATTAGAGTTTCGTTCGATAAGTCTCAAACCATTCTTGATTGTAAGTCCAGACAATAAGGTTTGTGCTGCTGCATGACGTAATTCCTGTGTTTAATTCAAATTTTCAGCAACACAATAAGTGCAGCTCGAACAATCAGTCCCGCATATAGCGATGTTAGATTCCGTAGCAATCCGGAAAGAACTTGGTAGTTATCCAGACATGCGTTAGCACTATACGCCACACCTTAACGTGTTCAGATAACGCAACCTGCCAAAGGTGTGTTTTGAGGTACCACATACAGCCACAGACAAATAAGAATCAATTTATTTGCATATTGTCAACAGCAAAAAGCAAGACCTATATATCGCTGTTACAAAGAAGAAAACAGAGCTCTTCCGATCCAAAGATAAAGGTCATCAATTGGTTGATGGATTGATTGATTGAATAATTAATTTATTAATTGATTTATTTCGTATTTCTGTTCTGTTCGCACTTATAATGATGTTCAAAATAATACGCTCTGTTTTACCTGAAAGAAGCTATTTACGCGGCTTTTTTACAGCGAAATCTGTTTTGAGATCGCAACTCGGGCGACGCGCAGTGGCATGTTGTGCGCCGCCACCACCGCCGCCGCTGGTGTCCGTAATAGATCGCGCGAAATTTAAAAAGAACCTTGCACTAATGACACAGTGGGGCTTGAACCCGGGTCCGCAGGGTGCCAGCCCAATAATTTATCACTGAGTTGCGCCGGTGCTTGTAACTTGTTGTCAAACTTGCCTTAGGCAGGCATAACCTAGCACCATTGGCACAGTGGGGTTCGAAATCGGGTCCGCTGGGTACCAGCCCAATATTCTACCACTGAGTTACGCCGGTGCTTGTGACTTGTCGTCAAACTTGCCTTCGGTTACTTGTCGTCAAACTTGATGTCGGGAAAGCAATCACGTTAATACGACTTATAAAGCGTTTTACAACAGCGGAAGAACAACCAGTCATCGCACAGTGCGAATAGCGTACCGAGTGGGCCGTCCAATGCTGCAACCCGTACAAAAGCTTGTTCTTGTTTCCCTATTAACTGTGGCACATACCAACTTCAGCCATATTTCTGCATCGTCGTCGGCCACTGAATGGACAATTGGCACAAAAATTCCTAGCGAGTGTTAATAGGATACCACGCTTCTCAGAAGAATGACAAAAAATAGCATGGCGAATGCCGGCATACTACCAAAAAAAATTGTATGAATAATGTCGTAGTGGGTACCAAGCAAGTGTGCTTGCAGTATTTACCCACTGAGCGTTTAGAAAAGGCTCTCAAATGCAGCTCTTCTAGCTTTCGGTGTGACTGTGCTGCGCCTACCGCGCAGGCCTGGCGTTTTTTTTTTTTTACTGAAATCAAATATACTGAAGATGCCGTTCTTACAAGTGAAAGTGCTGCAGTATTTATGCTTTCAATTCTCTCGCAAATATTTGCGTATGTTAATTTGTTTATGTAACGAAGTGAAGAGAAGATACTGATTTACTTTGTTAATCACTTATTTGTTCATTGATATATTTCCTGACACATTGTCAAATGATAATAAACTCAGAATAATGCAGGAAATAAACAAAGCTTGTCAAACTAAGTCGGTGAGAACGTAGCACATGTTCTTGCTACTCTAACTGATAGAGGCGACGAAGAGAGAGAGAACGAAAAACCTTTATTTGGGCAATTATAAGCAATCATTCTCACGTCGTGGAGCCAATATTTTAGGGCTTTCAGGATTTCTCCCCGACACGTAAACTGGTAGCCATGCATAATACCAATCATAATTATTTCCAAGTCTCAGAGCGTCGATGTGAATGTGAGGGTCACTGTAGTGGAGGGCTCCGGTAATTTTGTCGGACTTGTGTTCTGTAACATGACATTAAATCTAAATGAACAGACAGACCCCTAGCGTCTCGCTTTCGTCTATGTGCGACCATCGGGGCCCAGGTCTGGCCCTGTGACGTCTAGGTCAGCAATACAGCACCATAACTGTGGCCGGTTAACCATGCATGCTGAATCCGTGGCGCTGACGTTCTTCATAATGAGGTAGGAAAAATTAATCCTCCGTGCACACCATGAAAATATAGCAGGCAATGTCAATTAGAAGAAAAAAAATGGCAGTTTGGTTTATTACGATAGCCACAATATTGGACAGTCTCTCGGCTTTTCTGTGGCCGTCGCCCCACCATCGCAAATATATATATATATATATATATATATATATATATATATATATATATATATATATATATATATATATATATATATATATATATATATATATATATATATATATATATATATATATATATATACACACGGGGAAAGATGCGTCAGTTTCCTTTTTCTGCGGAGCGAACATCACGCGTCAACTAGGGCTATGGCTTCAACGACGGCTCTTACCCCCACAGCAGGTGGGAGCTTCTACGGGCTGTGCAATCAGCGCGAAAGAAAACAAAAACCGTGTCAAAAGTGTACCTAGAGTGGCCGTCCACGTATAGATACGCTCTACACATAAACTGCCACCAGCGGCGACACACGACGTATAGCCCTTATTACCAGCATGCGCTGCCTACGGGAGGCGCTTCTCATCAACGCCGTCCCTACGCAAGAGCCTTGTTGTGGCCATTTACTGTGGCCGCGCCGCAGGAAACTTGGTTACTTAGCAAGTTCATGTTGACTACAACTATTATTATTGCTCCTAAAAATGCTAGCCTTGCTCTGTAAATAGTCGAATGTGTTGCTATCGTTTTCATTGCTTCGTTTGCCCTTTTGGCGAAACTGCAACTTTTTTTTCTTGCCTTAGACAGCTCCTCCTCTATGTATAATCAGCCGCATTTGGCTGGCATCAATAAAATAGAGGATGTGCTGAGTGAGATGTGAATGACATCTGGCAGTGCCATCGGGAAACACGAGTTTGTGCAGAACACAGGGCCACTGCCAGATAGCAGCACCATATCATCGGCACAGTGCTTTTTCATGCATAGCATAGCATTTTCAGCTCAGCGTGAAAAACACCCGTTTTTTTCATGCATGCCACAGTGCAATAAGCACTGTGGTCAGTAGAATTACATATATACGTATTTTATAGCAAAAAAAAAACACCACCTAATACTTACGTATTGATGTTGCACCTCAGATATGCATACCAGTACCTTTTTGATCGACGATGTTCACAAATAGAAACGCAGCCACCAGTTCAAGATGGCTCGGCATTCAGCGAGTGCTTAAACTTCGCCCGAGCAGCTAAATTACGCGACAGACAGACAGACAGACAGACAGACAGACAGACAGACAGACAGACAGACAGACAGACAGACAGACAGACAGACAGACAGACAGACAGACAGACAGACAGACAGACAGACAGACAGACAGGCAGGCAGGCAGGCAGACAGACAGACAGACAGACAGACCAAAATCTGTATCTCAAGAACAACTATCAGCTTTAAGGTGATCAGGGCTGAGCCACGTTAACTTTTGAGCAGAGCGATGTGAAGGAGAAGGGGCTCCACACCCAGCCGAATTGTTGTAACCACCTTTCCTTTTGTTTTGACAATGCGTTCTTTTTCTTTTCTTCTCCTGTAGCACGCCTGCAATGGTGACACCTGGAGACAAGTGGCCCGCGCACATGACCAGCAATACGCTGCTTGTAAGCCTCAAGCCGAACAGCTTCAACGTGACAGCAGAACAGCGCAGGTCACGGTGCAACCTCTGGAAACCATTGCTGTTGCGCAAGTAAGTGTAATGGTTAAGCTATTCTCATTTAATTTATTTCTGCATTTTCCCACGCTTCCTTATTGACGATTGTTACGGGCACAAACGTGTACGTGCAAAGACGTGTAGACATCTAGATATAAACATGCACACATAAGTAAATGTATCTAGATTTGATGGTAAGGTGAAACTCTATTCTGCGTACAAGTCTCGAATAAAACTTTGTACTGTTGTAGGTGATATTTACAATTTGCAGCACGAACCAATTGTGGCGTTTGTATTGACACTGCGTAAACGAAGCCCAGATATCGCCCCATATGCTACGAACTTTAATAATAGTTGGGAAAGGTTGTACTTATAAGTTGTTTGCAATAACAAAAGCACGCTAGAAGTACTGTTGTTTACTTTTGTTATTTAAGAAAGGAAAATGCGATAGTAACTGCTGTGATATCACAAGCGTATTGAGAATCAATACCTCCATATTAGTTAAGTTTGTTAGTACTGCCGTCTCTTTTTCCCCCTGTAACCCCCTCCCCTCTGTAATGCCGAAAGGCCTTGAGGGTACAAGAATAAATAAATAAATAAATAAATAAATAAATAAATAAATAAATAAATAAATAAATAAATAAATAAATAAATAAAAATAAATAAATAAATATATGTAAGAAAGGGGCCGGCTGGTCAGGGCATAATTTTCATGTTCTGTTGAGAATTCGCACGCCACCTGAATTCAAATCTTTCAATTACTCCTTATCGTATAACTATTGTTGAGCCGCAAGGACAATATGCGAGAGTTGTCGAATCATCTTACCTTCTTTAAATCAAATCAGATGCACACAACCGCACGGTTCTTAACGAAAATCTTTTCAATGTATTTTTTAATATTGTTTCTTTAGGTCCTCATCGCACGCATCGCAAAGTTCATCTCATCAAACCCCGAAAACCACTACTGCAAAACCCACTTCCAAGACACCGAAGGCGAAGTTGTCACCCGATAAGGCAAATTCGGTCTTCAAGAAACGACCGTCGTCGAGTGCCATCAATCTTCCATCAAGTCTGGTTACGGTTGCCCTCGCCTTTCTCACAGCTTCCCAATGGTGATGAAAGACTGTTGCACGAATATCTTTCCCCAATTCCATTGGTTGTTACGGAGCGCAGCGAGTGAGCCAACACCAGCTATATGAAGCAAGAACACGGTGCTCCGGCCAAAGTCAACCACGTCACGAAGTGTAAGCCGACATGCCACGTAATCAAAGCTATACTCAACGTTTCGCGCTAATGCTTTGTCTAAGCGCTGTTGGCATTCGGAAACATCGACCTCCAAAAGTGTGGTCGTGGCTACAGGTATTACAGACTTTCGTCGTGAAGGCTATTGCGATGAAGATGCGCAATCCCAAGTTAAAGGGTTGTGTTGTGCACAACAGGTTGGTCGAGTCCTTGGTGATATCGTACCCCCTATTGAATGTCTTACTATACATGTATCCATTGCATATGTCAAGCCCAGTTTCATCTAACACCCAAGAAAAGCCCTAAGAAAGAAACAGTATTGGTTCCTAATTCTTCGCCTATCAAGTTTCTTCAAGGGTGAATTTCTTGCCTGTGAGTATGACGCGAATAAATATAAACTAATAAACAATTTCCGACAACTCATTGTAGTATTTTGGGAGCGCTTAGAATTTACGAGCCTTATATGACGGCGGGTGTGCAGTACCGAGGGATAATCATTCATTGGCTCAATTTATTTATATTGTTTTTACAGCGGAGCTCTTTCTGCCGGCCTTAATCTATTCTACTCAAACAAACAAAGAAAACTACTAAAAATGACTATGTGCCTGCTCTCGCTGCCTGCTTCCATGAAGATAGTAGGTTGGGTGGGGAGCGTATGCCGTGCTCAGTGGAGGGATACGACTGAGCGGGTGAGTGTGCAGCGCCACCTGCCACCGCGCCTACGCTCTCACTGCGCCATGAGCGCGCACCTGTTGCTTTGCTCGGCGCGCTTGCCCGGTGCAGGGAGTTTCGGCAGTGACTGCGAGGTGCCGGCCTAAGGAGCTTCACTGCTACAATTACCACGCCACGATAACTTAGCCGCGTGTTTCCTAGCAACCACTTGCACGGCTGCGCGCATGCGTCGCTACCGCATGCACTGCTCCGCCACCAGCCCGCCCACCTGGACAATGCGTGCAACCACTTGGTCGCGCCAGACATGAGGTCTCTGCCAACTGTGTGTGCGCTCCTTCCTACTGTATATATTCGGCATGTGGTAGTGGGACGCGGTGCTATATGCGGCAATGAGGAGACTGCTGGACTCGAATCGTTTAAAGAAGAAGACGACTACGTACTACGATGGAAACATTGAGCGACGACTGTGCTGGACTCAACTGGAACTTGTAATAAATTGGCATTACTTCGTATAACTTAAAAATATTTTGCATTACCTCGTATAACTTGGAATCACTTCGTATGGTCAGGAACAGTTAGCCACTGATCAGCACCGCTCTTTCACTAATAAAAGTACCACCAGGATTTTTTTTTAAAGTTTTCTTCAGGTCAGTCTTCATAGCACTCGTCGAAAAAGCCCAACATCTATTCGGGTCTCCGCCGACATCTAATCGGACGCCGAATTCTACACTGCTTGAGCCGCCCATTTACTGCAGATAGTACGAAAAAGCGCGCAGTATTGGCATTTACCTCAAAGGGAATGTATCTTTGTACCGAATAGCTATCAGCTGACCATCGATATTTTCGCAGCCAAAGTAACAGGTATTCACTGGTTATGATTGAGAGGCACACATCTGTCTAGCAGTCCTCATATGTACCCACGTGGCGGACTTTCATTTGTCATTTCGTTATCTATGGAAACGAGCAGGAGAGTTTCCATGAACACCACGTTACATGTAACGGGATATCTGCGGGATTTAAGCCGTAAAGCATAGATATGCTAATCAGCCTAGAATTCGCTGTAAACCAAATAAAGGTGATTTCCAATGTTACGTTATAGATGACCACACTGAAGTATGTCGCATACATCTTTAGAATGCTAGACACCCACATGGGTGGGTGAATTCTGTAAGACTTAAAAATGCATAATGATAATAAAACCATTGGACAAGAACAAACACAAAGGAAAAATGGAAATATAGTTCGCATATACATTATAAATTTACAAGTGAGTTGCATGTCTTCATGCATTCAAAACTTCTTAAAATAGTGGCACCTACCAGCATAAGCGTGGGAAGCGTTCCCCTTTAGAGGGACCAAAGTTCATTGCAGTGCTCCCCTACCGTGTCAAGTCAAAGTACGAGGCCCACTTTGTGCCCTGCGTCAAGAAACAAGGTGAAGTGAAACGTCGGCGTCCAGGGGAAGATAATGCCTGGTTCAATTGCAACCTCCCCAACGGCTCTGTCCCACAATGAGGTTGCCTCATTCACCCAAGAACAGGTGCTACAAATGTATAAGCACCTTCCACGAAACCGCAAGATTCAGCTTTCCCGTTCAAGCGGCGATTCCCAGTAAACCTTCCTGGTCGACAGGTCCATGCCCAATGGCGTTCGCTACGAGCCATATGTAACAGTATGCAATTTGCTAGGGGGCCCATAAAGAACTAATATTCTAAGAGCCTTTTCTAAAACACATTGAGCTTTTATATAAAAGCGTGTAGCCAATTATACCTCACTTTTTCGCTCAGTCGGACAATTACGTCATTGCTTAATGCGCAGGGCTATGGCTACAAATGATTTTCGAGGTTATGGCAGCCAAGGACACCTAATGTCGCCTTTGAAAATCTGCTTACTTCCCAGTTTTTATCCGGAAAGCTCGGGACCTATGGGAAGTCTTTGTCAGCAGCACGCATCATCACTTCATTTGCATTTTTGCACACAGTGTGGAGCTCATTCGCTTTCAGACTCGTTCGGACGCTACCATCGGTGGATGGAGGGGGGGGGGACACAGTGCTCCACCCCTAATAGAAACAAGGAACCTTACGCACGTCTGTGCCTTCCCTATACAGGGTTATCAAGCTGAGAGTAGAAGTTGACCTAGATAGACCGGCTTAGTGAAATCATCACTTTGAAAGTTTACCTTTGCATACCGCGAAGCGCATTGACTGATGCTACACATGCCATCGTTCAACGTTACATAGTGTTGTCCGACACTTGCACAGGTAAGTTCCTTTGCCCCGACCCTCCATCGCCATTTCGCCAGTGGTGCATTGAAAAGTCCCTAACGGCACTCAACGCCATTGACAGTTTGCGTTCATCGTACCTCTTTAGTGTAGGGCGCGCACTGGCGGTCAGTTTTTGTTTCTAGCGAAATGGTAAATCTGGCAACAAGTTCTGCTTTCTTTTGTTATAAATGTGTTTCGGCGGGGAGATAAAGATAAATCTAACATTGGCTATTCAGTTTCTTTTTTAGAGCGTAACAACAAATTATTGAAGAATTCATGACGCAAAGATCACGAACGCAGGTTACATCGCTCCAGGGAATTGCAGAAAAGCGGATCAGTGAAGAAAAGGAAGGTTAACATTGATTTCACTGTCGAGTTGCCTCTGTAAAATAAATAAGAGATCGTGTGACATTATTTTCCACAGATATGTATTGTGGAATGTTGGTATGTAGTTGGTATTAAAGGTGTAAAGAACGATTGTTAAACTAAGAAAAAAACAAAAAAAAACGTCACGTCCTTTTCTTCTGTTGGTTAAGCATTGTTCCTTACACCATTAATATCGTCCTCGTAATAATCGCTTACAGAGAATCTGATGCAACGCACACATTAGTGATTTATCATCCCACCAGCGGGCTCTACGTTCACCGCAGAACGAAGACCTCCCCCTGAAATCTCGGACCCAGCTGTACTCCACGTGCTGAGGTCTCCGAATCTCTCAGTTTTCATGTAATCTTTTATAAATGTCGGTCACGCATTCAGTTTCTTGGTATTTCCTCATTACCGGAGCTTTAGACAGACCAGATGATTCGCCTTTTGTCTGATTAAAGGATTATGGGTCATTGGCCGAGTCTGTCTCCAGCCCAGAAGGCGTTTGAAGCTTTATTACGTTTTTTTTTTTTTACGGACAACTGACTTTAGAGACAGACTTTAGTGTCGTTATCCTCTTCAATTTTTTTCTCCTCGCTATCTTTTGCCTTTTCTCTCTCACTCTCTGTTTCCGTAATAACTCTCTCATCATATTTTACTCCCCTTACCGCCTGCTGCAGCACAGGGTAGCCGGCCCGGGTCTAAGAACTGGCTAACCTCCCAGTCCTTCCGCTTATTTTTTTCCTACTCCTCCTAAGTGTCTTATAGTTACAACTGTCATGTGTCGTTGCATTGAATGCTCGGCATTCCTTCACTGATGCTTTAATTCTTGATACTCTCCAGGTTTCTTTTCCCTATATTCGAACTGGCAAGATGCACTGTTACACTGAACAGACAAGATACGCTGAAAGATAACCTTTACGATTCAGTGGCAATGCTAAGTTAACGATTGATTGATTGATATGTGGGGTTTAACATCCCCAAACCACCATATGATTATGATAGACGCCGTAGTGGAGGGCTCCAGAAATTTCAACCACCTGGGGTTCTTTATGCGCTCCCAAATCAGAGTACAAGGGTCTTAAACATTTCCGCCTCCATCGGAAATGCAGCCGCCGCAGCCGGGATTTGATCCCGCGACCTGCGGGTCAGCAGCCGAGTACCTTAGCCACTAGACCACCACGGCGGGGCAGTGCTAAGTTAAGGATCATGAGTCGACAATGTCTACCATATTTGCATCATCCCATCCTTGCTCTTCGATGAAATATGCACAAATATTTTCTCTGAATACCAACTGGGGACATTACTAATTTGCTAATTTATATCCTAGACATTATTGTTCAACATCACACCTAAATATTGAATCATCACCGAATAAACGCTTTAGTGTTGTCCTTTTTCATAAAACTTCCTGTGCAAGAAATTTTACTATATGGGTCGATTGCCAGATATTTCCAATTGATTATCTGAAGAACAACATCCTGACTGAAGTGGGACGAGCCACATTTGTAAGACTTTAATTGTATGAGCTGAAAATTTGTGGCAAAGGCACAAGAGCTTGAAAAGTGGCAGGTGATGTCATAAAAGTTCGTCCAATAAAATTCATTTATATTCCTCTTACCTACGTATATACTACTGGCGGTGAGGTTAAATTCGTATAAATATACGTAGCTTCATGTAAGATTTGAATCACTCACTTTGTCTCAGGATTATCCGACCCTATATATTTATTAAGAAGTAAAATGTAACGTTTATGTACGGACACGTTCCAATCTTGAAAACCTAATTGTAAGAAGTTCTTATTGCTTTTAGGGAACTAGTAACGGGTACTCGTCCTCAAATTGGGAAGGAACGAGAAACGAGCTTTCGGTATACCTTTTGGACGAACGTGTACAACACTGCTATTCGGTAAATTTCATATAAGTGTGCAAGCTCCTCTGTTAATATTCTGCTTAAATGTGCAAGCTCTTCTACTGGTTCCGGGGTCTGGTTCTCTATTACGAAAGCTCGTTTTTCGCCGGGCCACCCTGCATTATCTTTGCCTTCTGCATACCCATCTTCACTGCTGCTTTGACGTTCTCTCCACTTATTTTTGTAATAACTTTTGCAGTAGCTCACCAGGCGTTTGATCACGTCTGCCAACCGGGAACTGCAAAATAATAATAATATTAATATTAATAATAATAATAATAATAATAATAATAATAATAATAATAATAATAATAATAATAATAATAATAATAATAATAATAATAATAATAATAATAATAATAATATCATAATAATATTAATAATAATAATAATAATAATAATATAATAATAATATTAATAAATTATTTAGCGTATGATTGACGCTGTAGTGGAGGGCTCCGCAAATTTCAACCACTTGGGGTTCCTTAACGTGCATGCAAATCTGAGCAATCAAGGCTACACTATTCACGCCTCCATTTAAAATGCAGCCACCGCAGCCGCGGTTCGATCCTGTCATATGCGGGTCAGCAGCCGAGTGTCTTAGCCACTAGACCACCGCGGTGGGGCAGCTGCAAAAATATCCTCTATTAATAATGTATGCGGGGGTTTATGGGCAGCTGCTGGCTTCCGAAAAAAATGACGTGCTATACGTCACGTTGACCGACGCGTAAGAGTGTTCCCCCTTGCTGTCACCGCTGCAAGCGCCGCTGACTGACACTTCCAGCTTCAAAGGAACGAAAATACGCCGTAAAGTAGACAAGAGAGCGATTGCCACCGTAGGTCAATTGGTAAAGCATCAAACATGTTATCCTAACGTTGTAGCTGCGCTTCAACCAAATGGTAATGCTGTTCATTGCCCACTTCGAAACATTTTCATTTATGTCGTCACTATACCACGCTACATCAAAAGACTGCAAAATATTTCCCCTATACATTCCTTGGCTTCATTGTCGGGTGGTTTCATTACGTCACAATCAAGCATGCATATTCTTCCGACCATACCGTAAAAGCCCTTCACAGGGTAATGCACGGTAAATATATACATATATAAGCAAAAGTACAAAGCGAAAAAAAAATGGATGATTGATTCCAATAAGACAGGAAAAAAACAGCTGCTAATGTGCAGCTTTGTAATTTTTCTGAAAAACTTTCGGTGACTCTGTCAGTTTAGGGGGAGGCTACCTGCTTTATCTATATTAGTTCTCTATGGATGATGTTACCTCTGAGTCAAAATGAAAGTGAGCTTATTGACTCCGTCTTACAAGTGACCTGGCACCGAAAAGCTTTTAGCGCCCATGCTAAGCACCGTGTGCTTTTTATAGCAGTGTTGGTCGCGGCTCACATGCAATGTATAAATTGCATTAATTCTGCTATCATACAAGGGAAGCTCCCAGTGTTTTTTTTTTTCTTTTTTTCAATAACTTAGGTTAATGACACATGACGAAAGAAAAACGAGAACGATAAAGTGAAAGCGAAAAAAAAGTAAGAAAGACGGAATCAGAGTGAATGATAGCCCCGTAATCAGCTTCGCAGATCAGACACACGTCTTCCAAGCAGCATGAACGATTGCGGAACAAAAGTAATAAAACGAACAGCAATCTCGCTACGATAATCCTTTCGTACTTGTTCGACCTGAAACGAAATCTAGAACGGCCTTGTCGTGCAGAGGAGTTTTCCGGCCGTCGTACTGACTGTCCATTGCAGGGATTAGGCGATACGGAACGATTCGCAGCGATGTGTACGACCGAGTTGTGGGTACAGGTTTTCAGTTTTCGTTTTAAGTGTCTCAGTAGATTGAACTTTTCCATTAGCATTTGTGAATAGGCGCTAGCCTATTAAACAGTCCCTTCGAGAACGTCGCGATAGGATTCGTCCCCATTGAAATTTTTCATTCAATAACTGAGCTGTCTTCTATCGTTTATTGGTGCCTTGAACGACCCCACATTTTAACTTGACCAATACTCGCCACAACAACAACGATGGTCTGAGTGCAGAGCCATGGTCGTTTCGACAAACTTCAACACCCAATATGACGTCATGGTTTCGTGTTCTCGTTTAATAAACTTTGGGCGTCCAACTGGGCATCACGACCCGAAAGAAGGGGTAGCTGCAGTTACAGGCAGAGCTGCGTTATGCACAAAAACCAGTAAACATAACGAGGAAAGTCGCTCAGATATGCCAGTGGCATCTCGCTGTAAGAAGAGTCGATGCACTGGCCCTGTCTACAGAATGTGTCTTTCACTTGCTGCAGTTTAGCGCGCTGCAAAGAAACGTTCCTCCTATGTGTGTTGCGCGCTGCATTCACACACTTGCCTCCTCCAAGGCTGCAACTGCCTACGTTAGCACGTGCACCTTTCGTACCACTCTCCCTCATTTATGCACGCGCCATTTACTCCTCTTTCGTATGGGGCTGGACATGGGGAACTAAACACGATCATGCACGCACCAAGGTAGTGAATCGCAGGCTTGAAGAGAGTAAGTTGACTTGTCGAAAAACTCCAGCGATTCCAGGCCCGTTTACATTGACCCGACGAGGGCGCGTTGAGTCGAAATAAACAGGTTTTCTGGACTCGCCCTCCCCATGTATAAGCGGACGCGTCGGGGCGGAGAGTCGTCGCGGCGAGTCCCGTCGACCCGGAGACAGGGGGTAGGTTCACCGAACTCGCCGCGCTCAGAAAGGGCATGTATAACCGGTCACGCTGAGTTGACGGCTCGTGACCTCTCCCGCCCGTCGCGGTCTCCGCTTCCCCTGTCCCCATCACTCCGACGTTGCTCCTTCTCTGTCGGCTGGTACGCGCGCTTACCGCCAGTAATAGAAACAAATTATGCGGCTGCTTTATCTCATAAAAAGTTGTAAGAGCTGTAAAAAATGTTTAAATATCGCCCAAGAACAACGCATTGCTTCCCCTCAAAGAAGATCTTGAGACAACCTAGTAGCTGTGAACGCGTTGTGCCAAGGAAACGCTGTGTTCTTCCTACCCACGAGTTTTTTTCGCAACCTAGTTATTGGGCGCAGCCACGATATTTAAATTGCTCTGAGAGTTAGAAAAAATTTCCTCCGAAAACTGGTCTCAAAACAAAAATGGAAGCGATTAGTGTAGTCAAACGATCGGCCATGAATTTTGATATTCGTATCGGAGATGGTCGAGCGTACTGCCTGGAACGTTTAGCGTGGAATGAGCCATGTATTTATTTCGTAACTTCGTTCTTGTGATATTTTTAAATTTTGGTTATTCTTGTTTTTTATTGATAATGACGTATGACCGATTAAGAGAATTTGCGCTCTTGTGGCGATAAAATTCTGTTTGACCAATTATCTCCATTTCGGTTATAACAATTAAATGTGTTACTCCGTCCGTCACGCATTTTTTTTTGAGGGCAGGGCATTCCACAGTCTAAGGTGCGGCAAGGAATGCTACGCAGGATAAATGTAGATCATGAATTGACCATGCACATGGTTGTACTGTCAATATTCCCGTCCCTGATTACAATGAAGAGCCATGGCAAATGCACTAATCCAATACTTATAATTGCAGATGGCAACAGAACCACTGCTGCTATCGCGTTGTGCAGTGTTAGCCAAGACACCAACGCAACCATAAAGTACAGCTGGTGCAAACTGAGAAAAAAGACCAAGACAGCCATCGCGGTGGCGGAGCGACAACTGCGTAAACAACCGCAGCCCACAGCGGCGAGAGCGCAGGCTTGGAGGAGCGGAAACCGGTACCGGAAGACGGGCTTTCGGCTCGCCTCGACGCAAAGCGTCGCTGCGATCACCGCTCACCTCAACTCGTCCGTGCGAGTTCATATAAACTCGGGCGCGTCGAGGTAAGCTGAACCCGCCACTCAACTCAGCCCGCCGCCGTCGCGCCCGTGTACACCGGCCTTCTGTTCGAACACTTTTTCAAGGAAGAACAACGTATTATGTCAACACGGCAAGTTGAATGAGTTGGTAGGTTAGCATATTCGATCGAACATATTTGGTGGTTGTACGTCACCAACGCTCATCTCATCCAATTCGTCGTCCCACGTTTGTGTCACGTTGTACAGCCGTGGCCACGTCTGTGTATAGCACGCGAGCAGCCGGCTTTGCTCTGTGGTTCGACACCCAGCAGCCGTTGCAAGTGGTGACGTCACGTGCACAGGAGTATGCGCGGCCTTACAAACATGCAGGCCTGCTCAGCACGACTGACAACGTTAGAATGCGTGCTTGTTCAACAGAAGATCCGCGCTCGCTCAGGGCGCTTTCGTCATATTTATTTCATAAGACGAAGCGCGTTTCAACTGATAACATACGTCTGCATAAACGATGCACTGTCTGTGGCCGTCTAGTTTTTTTGTTTTTTTTACGCATCTGCTGACATTATCATATTGTCACACCGGTCCCGTTAATTCGGGAGGCTATCGCCGGGCTAATTCCAAGGGCCGAAGTATCGGCCCCCCGAACCGCACCACGAAAGCGTGGACAATTTAGAAGTGGTCCCTTTTGGCGCGCCAGCGGACGCCGGCTGTGGCCCAAAGAACAAGTCAGAGCCGAGAGTTGATAAACAAACAAATTATATTCTCAATAATGGCAGATCGAAAAACAATACACAAGTATGCACACTCCACAATAGTTGAGTACAATATGTCTCCAAACAACCAACGTACTACACAGTACAATCAGCCACACTCGAAACAACGGACACAGACAACAATGCGCACTACAATGCAGTCACATGCATTGAACAACCAAGACACTTAAAGACTAAAGAGATAGGAAACCTATTCAGTCCAAAGTTCTTGGAAGCAAAGTCTAGATGATACTCTTCCGAGAATCACTCACTCAAAGTCCAGCGTTGTTGTCGTTCCGCGCCCCCGAAGTTTCTCTTCCAGGAAACCTCGCCGAAGTTTCTCTTCCAGGAAACCTCACGTCTTCAATAGGCCACTCTCCAAGCCTCAAACTTCTTCGCCGGAAACACGTCGGCTTCACACACGCAGCTGTTGCCACGCGTCTTCGCTCGATAGCGGTAAACACACACTCTTGCCTGTAGCTCGAGTCGTCACCCCTCAGGGGGAAATCATCTTCTTCTCCCGCTTTGTCTCTACGGACAAAACCTTCGCCGACTACACGGCGGTATACCCTACGCGCTCTTGCGCTAACTTCCGTCTTCTCCTACTCTCTCGTCTCGGCTGCTCGATTAAATACCTTCCGCGCGAGATTCCAGAACGTTCTCGTCATTTCGTCGGCGTGATACGCAGCGAAGGCTGGGAAGAGGGCGAGACGGTTGGAATGCCCTCCGCGGCCGATGACTCAACTCGGTATGACCACGCCCCTTTCGTTCTAGAACTTTCGCGGGCTATCTCGGCCGCCGATGTGGGGTGAGGAGGTTCGTCGGCGAAGCCACGCTTCCAAGGGGAGAGCGCGCGCCCGGGGAGCCTTGGATGTTTGTTTTCTTTTTTTTTCTTTTGACCTCCCGGTGTCTCTTCCGCGCGTTACCGCAAGAATTTGGCGGCGCTCCCATTTTTAGCGCTCGTTCTGTGACACATATCTTCCCGAATTCGCATGCCTCGTACAGGCCACGAAGCGTGCATCGTTGATGCAGGAGCGTTTTATCAGCCGAAACGCGCTCTGTCTTATGAGTCAGATGTGTCGGAAAAGCCGCGAGGAAGCATGAATGTTCGGCTAAACAAGCACACCATCGACCGTTGTCACCCGTGTAGAGCATGCCTGCATGTCTGTAAGGCCGTGCATGCTCCTGTGCCTGCGACGTCACAATATTTTTATTTATTTTTTTAATTTAATAATACTGTCAACCCTCGCTTGAAGGTCATAACAGGGAGGGAGTACAATATGAGTACAAACAGAACACCTAAAAAAACCACTAAGCCATAAACACAGGAAAACAGAATGGGCAGTACTTCAACCACTACCAAAATAAGCATCAATTTCTCTGTCAAAAGTTTGCACATCGGTACTATTAATAACATGTTATAGTAAAGAATTCCACTGTTCTATAGCATCCGGGAAAAATGACCACCGAAAGATGTCAGTGCGAGCGCTGAAAGGTTCAATGGGGGCATCATGATTCAATCTAGTGCTACGTTTTCCGGGAAGGCGTATGTACTCGTCTTTAGGTATTTTGAATATCCCTTGGATTATACGAAAGTAGGTTTTAAGTTTTTGTTTCCGTCTTCGAGTTTCCAGTGATTCTAAATTGCATGAATTTAGCATATCAGTTACTGAATCCCGCCTTCTATATCTAGAGCACACAAACCGAGCTGCACGCCTCTGAATACGTTCTAACTTAGTGACCAAGTGTTTCTGGTGAGGGCTCCAAACCACAGAGGCGTATTCCAGTCTAGGTCTAATATATGTGTGGTATGCAAGCAGCTTTACGTGTTTCGGTGTTTTATGCATCTTCGCTCGTAGAAAACACAGTTTTTGAAATGACTCAGAACAAACCGATTCAATGTGACGGTGCAAAGTTAGGTTGTTCGTATGTATACATTATAAGCAACGGTCACAAGGTGTCACGCCGCCGAGCAAAGTAGGCCGCTCGCGGGCTACAGACGTGGCTGCGGCTGTACACTCAAACAAGTAACCTGTAACACTGCTATATACATCCCCGCATTATACGATGCAAAGAGGAATATCCGGGCGCTGCATGCATGGTAAAAGTGCATAGATTGTTCGCCGTTCACTTGTCACCACTTGCGATTTTTTTCCTTCACAAGAACCTACGCTAGGTTGCCACCTCTAGTATACATAGTGGCCACGATGGGGCCTGAATTCGGTGACCATTCGCATTGTTACGGGCTCGCATGATCTCGCGATCATGTCTGAACGTTACCGATACAAATCAAGCCCATGTATCAATACATCTTTGCCGAGTTTCACCATGACAGCCCGATCATAATGACCCGCTCTAACAGTTCACCATCGACTCCTCTACACTATGTACTCACGCGCACACATTCGCACAGGAGCGCTCAGTCAGCCACGAAAATTTACGGACCACGAGAGTGCGGGGTCAAGAGCCTTTTCTCAATATATCTGCTAAGTCAGCAGCGAAAGACAGCAGCGCTATACCCGAGAAGCACCGGGCACGAATCTCACCGGGCACGAATATTTTACACCATTCACTTTTCACGCGACGCACTCTTCTGTAGCTGTTGCTACGTAATCTTATTTCGAGAGCAGCCTCAGCATAACTGTTATTGGTTGTAATTTTTCACACAGAGTGATATTACCAAACGGCACACTATTCGAAACTCACCGCAATGGTTTTCATGCTGCTATTAAAGTAGAAGTGAGATGATCATACTGTAGATAAACGCTTTGCGCGAAAATAACAAAATTATGTGCGGTGTGGCCGTAGAAAATTGGTATATCAGGAAATAACAAGTGAACCCTTTTCCGGCCCAGCACTGCAGTTGACAGTATGTGGCGCACTATAGTTTCATGGTTCACTGTTCCCGTGCCTCGTAGTGTTTGACTGAATAAAAAAAAATATGGCCTAACGAACTTCACAGTGCCTGTTCTGAGTTAAGTTTTCTTGATTATTCCTTCTTGCGCTTTAATTGCGAACTGCCAAGAATAAGTTGTGCTTTAATTACGCACTGCCAAGAATAAGTACACTACTCACTGTTTGCCGTAGAACTTTCCTGTCTTGTAGCTTGGCGCAGGCACCGATGAGGCACCCGCAGTGATGTGTTCCGGCGGGGGTCGGTAACAGACTCTGCAGGTGCGTTCGCGAATGCACGCTGAAATTTAGCTTGCCGTCTTAAAGCTACATTCAGTGCACGACGAACGCTACGCGTTTGGTCAAAGGTGACTTCAAATGCTATCAGACAGCTGAAAAGATAACAGCGAAGCGTGTGCGGCAAGCGTAGCGGAAGATGAATTGTCATGGTTTCCTTCTCACCCATCGTCCCCGCGGCGACAGGCACCACAGAACCCGGCCAATTTGAAAGGTGGTTAAGACATATCGAATACGTCTTTGCTGCACACTTCGGTTGAGGCTCCGCCTAACTAACATCGGCGTTTGGCACACTCACAGGCTTCCACTTTACGCTTCAGCTTGCGACGCCTGAAAGGCCTGCAAGTGGTAAGTACTGTGCATTTCATATTTATTCGCAGACGGGTCGACCCGTGCGAGGGGTTGAACGTGCAGTGATGTCTGGGTCTGACTGATGTACTTATAGAGTAGACACTGGCCTTTGATTAAAGACAAGCATTTGATCAAAACAAGGGCAAAGGCAGGAGAGAGAGAGAGAGAGACTTTATTAATTTCCGGCAGATTGCTGGGATGGGCTCCCAGCTAGGGGCCAACGGAGAGACCGTGTCTCCCGGCAGCTTCCTTGGCCTGCTGGATCGCCCAAAGTTGTTTGTCCAGGCCCGAACTGAGCAGCGCCGTCCGCCAACGCGCCCGAAGGTCTTCATTGGAGGCCGCGATCCCAGAATTTCTGACTAATGCTGGACATTCCCATAGGATATGGTCAAGAGTGGCTCTGGTGGTACAGTACTGGCATAGATTAGAACTATAGACGTCAGGATATAAGTGGTGCATGATGACAGGGTTCGTGTATGTGCGTGTTTGTAGCTGTCGCCACTGAACGGACTGGGCCCAATTTAGCTTGGAGTGAGGCGGAGGGTACTCCCGCCTTTGCAGTCGATAGTGTTGAATTATGTCATTAAATTTAGTGAGCCGATCATCCCATTCTCACACCAGCGCAGAAAGGTCCGTTTGGGTGGCCGCTTCGTCTGACGTGACTCGGAACGTAAGACCTCGAGCCACGTTGTGCGCCACTTCATTCGGATTGGCCTCCGCGTTACCTAGTGGTGTGTGGGCAGGGAACCACAAGATGTGTACGTATTTGTCCGCCTCATGAATTTTGCCTGTATTAAGAATCCGCAATGCCTCGGGGAGATTCTGCCGCTGGCGTAGTTTCGAACGGCTGTCTGCGAGTCGCTGATTACGCATGAGGCGTTAATGTGGGCTATGGCCGTCGCGATAGCCACTTCCTCTGCCGTTTCTACGTTCCATGTGATGATTGACGCACTGCTTTTGCATTGTTGTGTGTGGTCTACGACAGCAGCCACAAAGTGGTGACGTTCCTGGTAGCGTGCTGCGTCGACAAAGACTGCCTCATGGTTGCGCCCAAACATCTTTGACATGGTCCTGGCTCTACTGACACGTCTGCCCTTGTTGTGTTCAGGGTGCATGTTTCTTGGTATGGGTGGCACTGTTAGCTTAGCACGGATAGTGCGTGGTATGTCGTGTTTGTCTCCGTGTTGAGTGTGGTAAGTAATACCGAGATTACATAGAATCTGGCGGCCTGGCTTAGTCTTGGCTAAACGCTCGAATTGGGAGATTTGTTGCACCTAAATAAGTTACTCAAGGGTATTGTGTAAACCAAGTTGAAGGAGTAGTTTGGTGCTGGTGTTTTGAGGCAAACCTAGCGCTTGTTTGTAAATTTTCCTAATTAGGCTGTTGAGTTTTGACTTTTCCGCGGTGAACTATCGGTGGTACACCGCCGTATAGGTGATGTGAGTTAGAACAAACGCTTGGATCAAACGGATGATGCTGGCCTCTTTCATGCCTTTGTGTTTATTGGTAATGCGCCTAATGAGGCGCATCGTGTTAGACACTCTGGCTTCAATGTTGCGAACTGTCTCTCCGTTGGTACCCTTACTTTCTATGATCAAACCTAGTACTCTGATATCGTCCACGGTTGGTATGGCGTGACCATCGCTTGTAGCGAGTTTTATATCAGCGTGTGCCTGTGCTTAGGGATGTTGTTTGGGTGGCCGACCTCTAAGTGTAGGGCGATATAGCAGTAACTCAGATTTCTCCGCCAAGCAGAATAGTCCAGTTCCTTGTAAATACCGTTCGACTGTGTCAATCCCCTCCTGTAATTTCTGTTCAATGGAACCATCACTGCCGTCGCACACCCAGAGGCTGATGTCGTCGGCGTAAATGGTGTGATGAAGTCCTTGGATGGTTTGAAGTTTTGAAGGAAGACCAGTGAGGGTGAGGTTAAACAACATGGGAGATATCACGGAACCCTGCGGGGTGCCCGCACTTCCTATGGTTATTTCGGACGACCTGAGTGCTCGCACAGTGATCGTGGCCGTTCTGCCCGTAAGAAATGCCCTAATATAGTTGTACGTGCGAAGCCCCAAGTTTAGGGTATTGACCTGATTTAGAATGGTGCTATGTGTGACAGAGTCAAAAGCCTTCTTCAGATCAAGACCAAGTATGCCCTTAGTGGAGAGAGAGAGCGAGAGGGATAAAGATGCAAGGAAAGGCAGGGAGGTTAACCAGACGCACATCCGGTTTGCTACCCTGCACTGGGGAAGGGATAAAGGGGAGAAAAGAGGTTGCAGAAAGATGAGAAGGTACACACAATCACGAGCACACTCGGGGAGCACACACAGTCTACAGGTGGTCGCTCAGGTTTGTTGACTTAAGGTAAAGTAGCAGCGCTTCAGTTGCTTTCTGCGCAACTGAGGCAGATGCCCAAGGTCCTAGTATCTTCTGCACACAAAATGGTCCAGGGTCAAGTCGATTCAAAACCATCCGGAGCTGGAATCGCTGTGTGTCGTAGCAAGCGCAGCTGCACAGGACGTGTTCGATGGTCTCTTCAGCTCCGCAGTAGTCGCATGTAGGAGTGTCTGCCATACCAATGCGAAAGGAGTACACCTTTGTAAATGCAACACCCAACCAAAGGCGGCATAACAGTGTCGCATCGGAGCGGGAAAGTTGTGATGGTAGCTTTAGCTTGAGCGAAGGATCCAGTTCATAAAATTAACACCTTTGGAAGCTGGTAGACGACCAGAACGTGCGTGTGAGATCTCGAGCCAGCAGGTAAAGTTGTCTTGCTGCATCATTCCTTGATAGAGGAATCGGGACTACACGGGTTCCTTCATGGGCTGAGAGGGCTGCATCATCGGCTAATTGATTTCCGGTAATACCGATATGTCCAGGCAGCCATTGATATATAATATCATGCCCTCGTGCTAGAGCTTCATGATGGCAATGTCTTATTTCTTGTACCAGTTGGTCATGACTCCTCCTACGCATGGCAGACTGCAAACTCTGAAGCGCTGCCTTCGAATCACAGAATATGACCCATTTTTCTGGACGTTCTTGAACGAGATATTGTAAAGCAGCCCTTATAGCAACAAGCGTTGATGCCGTAGATGTAGTCATATGCGACAACTTAAACTTGATTGTCATTTCTGCAGCCGGAATTACAGCGGCACCTGATGAGCTGCTGGATGAGACGGACCCATCAGTGTATATCTGTGTTCGGTCTAAGTACAACTCATGTAATAATAGCAGTGTTGCCTGCTTCAATGCTACTCTGGAGTGACTGCTTTTCTTTTTGATTCCCGGAATTTCTAGACGTACTTGCGGCTGGTCGAGGCACCACAAAGGACATGCCGTTCTTGCAGCTGGCATATATCCTGATGGAATGCTGTTTAGGTGCTTGGCTATGACGTCTGAAAACGTAGCATGTGGCCTTCCGGAAGGTAGAAGGGCCAAGTGGTGGTCGGGGACACGGCTAGCATGTCGAATGTGCGCTCTTAGGCATTCCACAACTATATATGTCCTGACCGGATGGTCTTTGGCAAGCATGATTGTGGCATAAGTAGAAGCGCATCGGGACAGTCCTAGGCAGATACGCAGTGCCTGATCCTGCAAACCCTCCAATGAATGAGTATTCGATTTGCAAGTGTTAGTCAGTACCGGCAAGCTGTAGCGCAATAGACCCAGAAATAGGGCCCTGTACGGCTGTAGCATGGAGGCCACAGAAGTTCCCCATGCTTTACCGCACAAGAATTTTATGATATGCACAATAGATAGCAGTCTCTTCTTCAAGTATGCACAATGTGGGCTCCACGAAAGACTTCTGTCGATTATTACGCCCAGGAAACGATGCGTCCGTGCATATTTGACACTCTGCCCATTGATGTAAACAGGGTATGGCGTCATTGGTTTGCGTGTAAACGCCATCAACGCGCACTTCGCAGTTGATATATTTAGGCCTTGTTTCTGAAGGTAGGCTGTTGTGAGGGTTGCTGCCCGCTGTATTCGTGCACGAACCTGAGGGCGAGTAACTGCAGCACTCCAGAGGCAAATATCATCGGCGTATATGGATAGGCACACCGACTTTGGCAGAACCTTCACCAGACCAATGAGGGCCACATTGAACAATGTGGGGCTTAAAACACCTCCCTGAGGTACTCCGCAGTAGGTGTAATGTTGGGCAGTTATACCCTCATATGTTTGTACAAAGAAACCCCTGCCAGTTATATAATCTTTTATCCATTGAAACATTCGTCCACCAATGCCCATTGCTGCGAGAGAAGTGAGGATGGCATCGTGAGCAACATTATCATATGCACCCTTCACGTCAAGAAAGAGTGCCACTGATATGCGCTTGCGACTTTTTTCTTGTTGAACAAATGTCGATAAGTCAAGGACACAGCCAATGGAGGAGCGGCCCCAACGAAAGCCTGCTATGCGAGAAGGGTATTTGGTGTATCGTTCCAAGTACCACTCGAGACGAAATAGAACCATTCTTTCCATCACTTTTCCGAGGCAGCTTGCAAGGGCAATAGGGCGATACGCTGTTAAGTCCAATGGTGATTTTCCCGATTTCAAAAGTGGTATTAATCGACTTATTTTCCATTCTCGGGGAACACTGCCGCTTAGCCAGGAGTTGTTGAAGCATGTTATAAGTTCTTTTCTGCCAAGGTGTCTAAACGCACTATAAGTAATACCATCAGGACCTGGCGATGACATGCGCTTAGAAGCGACTAACGCACCTTACAGTTCTTCCATGGTGAACGGAATGTCCATTTCTGGTAATCGCGTCTCAGGAACGATCACGGCGTCGATGCTCTCGTTCATAATATTCCCGGCAACTCTCGTGCAAAATTCTTCAGCCA
This sequence comes from Rhipicephalus microplus, assembly GCF_043290135.1. Lineage (NCBI taxonomy): Eukaryota > Metazoa > Arthropoda > Arachnida > Ixodida > Ixodidae > Rhipicephalus > Rhipicephalus microplus. Next base: position 26,718,449 of record NC_134703.1, read on the forward strand.
CCTCGAGTTCTGTTTTTCCATGATGGAGTGCCAAAGCTTTAAAAGGGTGCCGTTGTTGTGGAGAGGAGCGAAGACCACGAACTGTTCTCCAGATATATGACAGCGGTTTATGAGGGTCTAGAGATTCGCAGAATGCTTTCCAGCGTTCGCTCTCTAGTTTGTAAATGCGTCGTTGAATCTTTTTCTGGAGCCGCCTTGCTTCCCTCAGATCGTAAATTGATCTTGTGCGTCTGTATCGTCGTTCAGCACGCCTTCGCATAGCTCGTAATTTTCCCAGTTCGATGTCAAACTGTGTTATTTTAGACGAAAATGGTAGTTTACATTTGGACGCTTGCATAGCTTCTGCTATGGTATTTACCAGGCTGCAAGCGAGGCCTTCTTAAGGCAAGCGTTCTCAACACGCGATGCAAACACCGACCAGTCAGTGCCAATTGCAACACCGGAAAAGAAATTTTTTATGATACCATCGATCGTCACGTAGGTGGGTATGTGATCACTCCCATGAGTATCAATATCGCAAAACCACTTAACTTTGTGAGAGAAGCACCGTGACACCAATGTCAGGTCAAGGCAACTGCGATAAGTGAGACCCCGCAGATATGTGGGGGTACCATCGTTCATGATGGAAAGGTCGTAATCGGAAGCGAATGTAACAATGTTCCGGCCCCTGGCATTCATCCTAGTGCTCCCCCAAAGCATGTGATGGGCGTTGAAGTCACCGGTGATGATCCAAGGCCCATCGGTTCTCATTAGGATGTCTTTTAATCTGTCGCAGTCAAATCGCGATGACGGAGTTATATATCCACCAATAAGCGTGAACGAAAATGCATTCTTCTTCACACGAAGACACACGTACTGATTGTCGTCATTTGAACTTATTGGGTGCGAAAGATAAGGCAAGTCTGTGCGAATGTAAACAATTACTTTGCTTCGTTCTTCGCAAGCGGCTGAACAAAAAGCTTCATAACCGGACAATCTATAAGGCGTTGATACGTTTGGTTCACATATGACAAGTATAGGGAATTGATTGGCCCGAACAAATCGGCGAAAGTCCGAGATACGGGACTTCATGCCTCTGGCATTCCACTGAAAAATCGAGGCACTCTTAACTTCAGTGCGGAAGATGAGATTTCGTTGAGCCATTGTGCTTATACGAAATTAGCAAGAACTGGATTCAGTGCATCCAGTATTTGCAGTGCACTCTTAGCAGACGGAGATTGTATGCTGCTCAGTAGTGTGCGAATCGTGGCAATTAATGATTGCACGATTGCAGCCACTTGCCTGTCTTGGTTGGAAAGATCTCGAACCGGGACGATTGCAGTCACTTACCTGTCTTGGTTGGAAAGATCTCGAACCGGGAGCGCGGACTGGCCGTCATGAAGCTCCTTCGGTTCGCTTGGTGCTGCTTCCCTTTGAAGTGCAGGCCACTCTGTCGCAGTTAGGGTATGCTCACTGGCTTTGTCCTTTACAGCCTTTTCCACGGCATGTGGTCTGGGAGGCAAAGGAGGTGGTACTGATGAGGGATCACGCAAACGTGATCCCTCATCCCTTAGTGGAGCGTCCCGTACTGTCTATGATGTGATTCTTAAGCTGCAACATGGCATCCTGCGTTGAAAGATGCCTGCAAAAGCCAATCATGGTGTGTGGGAAAAAATCATTGTCTTTGAGGTAATTTGTCAGTCTGGCCAGGAAAGCGTGTTTCATCAATTTGCCTATGCAAGATGTTAAGGAGATGGGCCTAAGATTTTCAGTATTCAGTGGTTTGCCTGGTTTCGGAATCAGAATCACCTTGGCCGTTTTCCAATGCGGGGGCAAGATTCCGGTGTTCCAGCAGTTATTAATATAGTCTGTGATATGCGTGATCGACTCATCGTCCAAATTGCGTATCACCTTATTCGTGATGTTGCCCGGGCCTGGTGCAGATTTGGTGTTAAGTTTTTGTAGGGCGGCACGGATATCCGCTTCGGTGAATTCTTCGTCTAGAGTAGTGTTGATCTGGCCCGTATAATCTGGATGCTGCTGAGTAGGAGCCTGAGAGATCAATTTGAGCTCTACCTCCCTAAGAAACTCCTCGTCGGTGCCCTTCTAAGCATGTATTAGTTTGTTGATGGTTTGTCATTGAACGGTCTCGCTGTCTTCTGGGTGTCGTGTTGCGCCCTAGCGAAAGGCCATGCGCGTCCGGGCCGGCCGCAGGAGCTGAGAAAGGGACTGAGCCGCTTCCGATGTGCGCGAGATAACGTCCATCCTCTATTCCATGCAACCAGCATACATATATAGCAGACACTCATGTGACCAATGACGTCACGTACAAACGACACTTTACAATTGTGGGCGACAGCGCCAGATAAGCGGACACTTGACGCTCTGTGCGCTATCACCACACTGGGTCGAGCAGGAACCGTAGAAAATGCCAAGTTTTACTAAGACTTAGCTGCCTGTCCATCGCATCGCAGGTTTCATCCCAGTGTTGCCGGCTTAGCTGTGTTGCATACATCTCTATCTCTGTGTTGAGGAGTGCTATGCGTTTCCTGAGGTTTCTGTTGTGTTTCTGTGTCTTCCACCTCTTTTGGAGTGATTGCTTTGCCTCCCACATGTGGAAGAGCCGGCTATCGATCTCTTAGAGGTGTGCCTCGGGAGGTACGATTCGGGTGGCATTATTAATATCCTGTTTAGGCTTGTGTATCCAGTCCTCTATGTCGCTGATGGGTTGGACCTGGTTCTCACGTGATTTGCGGAACTGGGTCCAGTCTACCAACTTTAGCTCTTTTCCCGTGGGTTTACGTGGGCCACCTTGAACATGTACCTCGATGATGTAGTGGTCGCTACCCAGGTCCGCTAGGGTATTTTTCCAGGTGGCTGCTGATGTGTTTCTCTAGAACGTCAGATCAGGCGTTGTATCTTTACTGGAGCTAGTGCCCGCACGTGTGGGTGTGCTAGGGTTGGTGATGAGAGTTAATCCTTCTTGCTGCGAGTCAAACCAGAGGGCCCTACCTTTAGGAAACACATAAGAGTATCCCCAGGCAGTGTGTGGTGCGTTGAAGTCCCCCGCTATTAAGATGGGATTTTGGCCAGCGATGTTGAGGGCACGTATAAAGAGTGTGAGAAATCTGTGCTTCTTTTGTTTAGGGTTGCTGTATATGTTTAGTATAAAAAGACTTTCCTGTGTCTTGCGTTGCGGAACGAGTTCAATAAATATATTGTCTATATTGGTAATTTCCGTGTCGTGCTGCGTGAACGTAAGGTTTCGTCTAACTAGGGTGGTAAGGACAGTCGTCTCCCCGTTGGCATGTCCGATCGAGCCGTAGCCTGCCAATTTAGCGAGACAATGTGTCTGCTGCAATAAAATGATATCGGGCTTAACTTTCCCCTTAAGGCATTGGTGAAGATTTGCTTGCTTATTCGCGTAGCTTCCACAATTCCGTTGCCAAATTGTGTAGGCGTGATTTCTAGCTATGATGAGATGCAAGGGGTAGGGATGTCGCCGGCTGTATCACACTGAATGCCGACGAGGAAGGTTGCTTTACATTCGCTGTGGGGTCCAGTCCGCTAGGTGGCAGAGGGGTGATTCTAGCCTCCACAGCGATGAGTCGCTGTTGTAGGTGTTCGTTTTGTTGCTGGGTAATTTTAGTTATAGTCTCTACGCGGTCAGTAAGGGCTGAGATCAGTCGGGATGCGTTGCTCATCCACTCATTTAATTCTTTGACTGATTGCTGAACTTCCTTCAGGACTTCAATCTCGGGCGTCACGCGTGCGGGTTTGTATTCATTGGCCTGGGTTTCGGCTCTGCGCTTAGGAGGTGGTGGTGTTGTACCTTCCTCCATTTTTTCACTGGGTGTAACAGCTGAGAGCGGTGGTACTACTGGTGGAGCATGTTTTGTTTTTTTATAGTGGTGTAACTCCTTCTTGAGGGCCCTGTTTTCCTCTCCTAAAGCTGTCATTTTCTGGTTACATTGTGCTAACATCTGCTTTAGCTCTGCTATTTCAGCCTCTAATTTATCAAGTTTGCCATGAGAAGCGGCCTCCTCAGACCCCGAGCGCGCCCCCTTGACTACGCCTACCCAGCCCACCTTGAAGGTTGCGCCAGGTCCAGGTGTACGGCTCCGAGATGTTGACTGCGACCGGGAGCGGCGCCGGGAGCGGGGCCGGGAGCGGGGCTGGGAGCGGGGCCGGGGGCGAGACCGCGACCGAGACCGCGACCGAGATCTCGACCAGGCTTTTTTTCCGGGCTTCCGGGTAGGGTTAGTGTCCCGCTGCTCGAGGTTGTTGTCGACAGGCGTTGGCTTCGTCGGGTAGTCTTCATATTGCTGTTGTCGCTCCCATCGCCGGCGTTTCACCAGGTACGGCGTCTTGTAACGTGCCCTGCACGCCTTCTCGGCTGTCTGGTGGTCGCCGCCGCATAGTTGACAAGTGGGCTGGCATTGGTGATCTTGCGGGAGGTTGGTCGTACCACAGCCACGGCACACGTGGTCTTTCGGGTTTGGACATACATCTGCGTGGTGCCCCAGGCGACCGCATTGGTAACACGTCTCTATCTGTTTGCGGTAAAGGGAGCACTTCAACATTGCCCCACCGTATCGAACGTATGTTGGCACGCGAAGACGGGCGAACAGTACGATCACTGTCGTTGTGTTGCTGAGGCGTTTTGCAGCGATGGCTGTAGGGTTCTTTGTTGTAATCACATTAGCTGTAATATTTCGGGCAGTATCTTCCAACGGGATATCACGTATCACGCCTTTTGACGTACCGTCTGGTGCTGCTTCATATGCGCTGGTATCGTACATCTTGTTGCCGACCACAATGCGAGAGATTTTCTGGTATCTATCAGCAAGCGCCTCGATGGGTGTGCTCCCAACGATGAGATTTTGCTGGAAATTTGGGCATATTGTGTTCTCATCTTGGGCATCTCTCGGAATTTCAGCGGCGTGGTAAATGCTAGTCGCCAGTCGGGTGGCTCCATGATCGGTGAGTCGAAGGCCACCTTTAGGTCAGATGATGATCTTGTAGTCACCTCGGGGCAGTGGAGGCATCCGGCTTAATCTTGTTATTTGACTCAGGCATTACTCACGCCGTTTCCTGCTGTTATTCCCTCGTTGAGAATCCGCACCGGGTTCTAGTGATTGCCCGCGGGTCGACTTCTTTGATCCTACGGTGCTCCATCCTGTACTTTCTTCGAATTCTTCACGAGAAATGGGTTCTCCCTCTACAGTGACCTCCATTTCTTCTCAAAAAGTCGGACGCGTCAAACGCGCCGACCGGCGTTTCTTGGTGCCCGCAGAGCTAGGCCGGCCTAGGCAGCAGCGTCTCTGGCAGCTGCGCTGCCGGTGGCTTGGCAGGCGTTAGGCCTATCTCTCTCGCCAGCGTGGTTGACAAAAATGCCTTGGTAAAGGTGTCAAAATTCAAGTCCCCACCTGGAACTTGGTGCCGGGCGATTCCTGGTGACAAGCTGAATACGCGGGTACCAAAGTCTTGTGGGCTTCTAGGTGACTTCCACTGCAAAACATTCGTTGAAACCGGAGCCGACACGACGCGCGTCCACTCGCTCCGACGAGAGCAGCGTCTCCCAAAGGCAGGAGATTACAAAAGTTAAATAGGAGGAAAGGCACAAATAAGTGCGATAAAAAACAGCTACAGAAGCAAACTATGCTCTAAGAAAACATTACAACAGATGCAACCGAACACAACGTGGAATGGCAATACAATAACTGCACTTGATGGAACTAAAGAAGATACTAAAGAAGAATTACACGAAGAGCATACTCACGCTTCTTAGTTACTACATAGGACGCAGCGCACACTAAAACAAATAATTAAAAGCTGCAGATAATGAAATAACTGTTAAGAAATCAAAATAAAAAATTGGCCCCGTATCTGCACGTTAATCTGCAAATGTCGTCGAAAGATGATAGCCTTGCAAGTGGAGAGAGTGAACAAAACATTTATGTGATGTTCTGCGCAAAAAAAATTGGTGAATGGTATTCTGGAGGCACTGCGTAGGAGTGCCTCGAGCGTACAACGCAGGTGAACGAACGCATCAAGTCACGTCACACGTAAGACATGAGCGCCATCTGGCAGTTTTTTTAAGTGTGAATACACTTTATAAGCGACCCCAAACCATCCACCGCCGTAATAAAGAAAAAAAAAAAAGTCGGCGGCGTTCGCAGTCTTCTCTCTATCTGTAAAAGAAAGAGGACTTGGCGGGCCGCAGTGCGACGCTCTACCGAATAAGCCACGGACGCGACGCTGATATCGGGGTCGCTCCTCCGCTCTCCTCGCTCGCTGCAGCTGCGCGCGCACCCCTCTCTCTCGCGCGCCCACCTTCTCTCTCAGTCTCCCGTCGAGAGCAGGTCGTGCGATGGATGTCCCGGAGGCAACGCTACCACCAACAACGAATGCAGTACAACCGAATGCCAGCACTGCACCCGTCGTTGGAGGTGACGGTACCGCGGTGGTTTCGCCGACGTTGGAAGACAAGGCGGCGCTGCGAAGGGCTCGTGAGACCGAACGTAAGCGGGCGAAGCGTGCAGCGGATGCCGAACTGCGCGCTCGCGAGGCCGAGTGCAAGCGGGCGAAGCGTGCAGCGGATGCCGAACTGCGCGCTCGCGAGGCCGAGGACAAGCGGGCGAAGCGTGCAGAGGATGCCGAACTTCGCGCTCGCGAGGCCGAGGACAAGCGGGCGAAGCGTGCAGCGGATGGTGAACTGCGCGCTCGCGAGTCCGAGATGAGGCGTCAGCATCGAGCCGCGAACGCGGCCCAAGAAGCGGAACGACAACGCAAGCGTCAGGCGGAGAAGGGCGATGAAGGCCGGCGTCAAGACGCCGCTCGCAATCGTCAACGGCGAGTGGACGTTCCCGAAGCCGTTCCAGCCAGTGAACGTGCCGCGCGGGAGAGGGTGCGAGCCCTGGTCTTTGCCAACACCGACTAAATTCCAAGGCCGAAAGGCTGCCGCAGTGACGTCAGAGGGTGGAGGCCCAGTTACGCCGCGAACGCTGCGGAAAGCCGGTGTCATAGAGAAATAAAGTATCTATGCCGGTGTTTCGTTCGCGTTTTAGGAGAACAAACGCTCCCACTCTCGCAGCTGCTGCGGCTTGATTGGGTCGAATAAATGATGTGGAAAAAAAGTCTTACTGAGCATGCTCAGTTGGGTAACTGGGCCTCCAACCTCCAACGTCACTGCGGCAGCCTTTCGGCCTTGGAATTTAGTCGGTGTTGTCTTTGCTCGTCCGGGGCTCGCATGCTATGAGGAGGAGTAAAGTTAAAATCCATTGGCATTCGCCAGTGAGTTAACGTAAACTCCCCCGTGTGATCAAATTGCGATTCCCAGGAACCATTACACCATAAAGGCACCATAGTGTGAATAATAAATATAATAGTGCTAATTAATAAATACCCCTCATAGCATCACCCCGTGCATTTGCACTTAACCATGTTCACCCTCGGGGAAATGCTTGGGAGTTTTTGGAAAACAAAGTGCGTGGCTCTGAGACGGGTGTGCTCGCCCGTCTCAGAGGTGATAAGGTGTAGAACGCGAGGTGACAGGTAGGTGCCACCACCATGTCTTAGCAAAGCGTTAGAAATACTCTCCTTTACATGCAAGCTTTGCATGGTCAGCGCAGCGCGATAAGCCCTACGGTCCTTAAAATTACTTATGCATGTCTTATTTAGTAAAAGGCGCACATGCAGATTATATACGTGTTGTTATGGCGCCCAAAACAAGTGCAACAATTGATTTTTAAAGCACAATTGCACAAGTATGCCCACTAAAGCTTGAGCAAATTTGGTGGTCACTACGGACGGGGTCAACCGTTCCAATTACCCGATGCCGTTAAGAGTGGACCAACAGACAAATGTACAGACAGACAGACAAAAATTTTTGCGTCGAATGTTCCCAAGAAAGACTATCATCTTTAAAAATAGCAGCATATCCATGGAGTGAATGATGATGAGTGGGGCGAAGCTTTGGAGGGTTTTATCGGTGAACCATGAATCCTCCCTACGCCTGTCTGTCTGTCTGTCTGTCTGTCTGTCTGTCTGTCTGTCTGTCTGTCCATTCATGTCTGTCCGTCGGTTCGTTTGTCCGTCCATGTCTGTCTGTCCGTACATCCACACTACGCCACCTGGTGGGTGAGTCTAGGTGAAAAAATTGGGCGCTGAGAGCACTAAGGGAAAAGTTGGTAGGCCGAGAGAACCGACCCTTCCTCTGCCCGCTGGCGCCATGCGAGTACAAAACGAAAAGAACATGCCGCCGCTTGTTGAATAGTGTTCGAACGCACCTGCATGTATATGAATACGAAATATGAAATTAATAACGCGGTCAGTATAGTCATCACTGAACTGGTGTACATCGAACGTAGGAGATGAGCGGCGTGCGAGTTATTGCGTACCGATACATGCGGGCGAAACATTCCATCGTGAGGAATGCGAGCTGGGACACTGAATTCATAGTTTTTCAACTATGAACTGCTCATACACAAGACTGCAGAGAAGTGTTTCTGCTATAGAATTTTATTTTTATGTACCAGTCACGCGCTGCAAAAAAGGAAACGTAAACACATTCTAAGCGTGTTTAAAGATGACGCAATGGAACGAGAATTCACGTGCGAGATAGCTTGCTCTGATAATTTGCGGTTACTCGTAAGATGCTTAAGTGTCTCCGTGGAGCATGTTTGCTGGCAGTATATTCCGTATTGAGTGAGACCACTTTTTAATTTCACGTCGACACATTCAAATATTGTTCAATGAAGAATAATGATGGCAAAGAAAAACAAAACAAAATTTGGCACAGCAGATTAGTCATAGTTTTTTGCTGCATCAAGGCGCGGTGTCTTACGTATATCATATTGCATCAACTTGTGAACAGCTCATTCGCACTGCAAACAAAGCTTAATTCGGATGACTTTCACCCGTGAAGGAACTAGGAATATGGAAGTTATTTGATGCATACGTTCTGCGCAGGCTCAAAGTCAATTAGGTAGCGATTGATTTATTGATTGATATGTGGGATTTAACGTCCCAAAACCACCATATGATTATGAGAGACGCCGTAGTGGAGGGCCCCGGAAATTTCGACCACCTGGGGTTCTTTAGCGTGCCCCTAAATCTGAGCCCATGGGCCTACAACAATTTCGCCTCCATCCAAAATGCAGTCGCCGCAGCCGGGACTTGATCCCATGACCGGCGGGTCAGCAGCCGAGTATTTTAGCCACTAGACCACCAGGGCGGGGCAAGAAGCGATTCGAAGTGAGGGTTATATTTTCCGCGCCATAAGTTTTGTAACATTTCTTCCATAGAGCGCAAAAGGTCGCCTGGGTCTGCATTCAGCAAAGAAAAGTACAAAGAGAGGCATGCAAATTGTTCTTTCAATTGTTGTGCAAGAGTCAATATCCAAATTCATCTTGTGTTTACATATATGCAATGCTTAGATTGGTTGATGTATAAACACGCGCCTCAACCAGCATCAAAATAAATTGAATGAAGCCATCTCATCGCACTCGTATTTTCAGTCATGCATATACAATTTCATCCTTGAAGGTTTGATAATCTTGCATAGTCACCCTAACGAGACCACGCGAGAAGTCTCTGAGACATATCATAAAGAACACCGCACCTTGTTTAGGTTAATTAGCATTCGCTATAGCTACAACACAAGAAACTTCACTTTATTATTCGGCTGTAAACACGTGTTTCGGTTGTTGGTCTTTTTGTACCTCTTTGTGACATGTGTGATGCAACCCAATTTTCTTATAAATGTTCCTTAAAACACGTGCGATAACCTTAAGTCATGAGTGAGTGTTGCCGGTGGGCATAATTCTGATTGATTGATATGTGGGGTTTAACGTCCCAAAACCACCATTTGATTATGAGAGAAGCCGTAGTGGAGGGCTCCGGAAATTTCGACCACCAGGGGTTCTTTAACGCGCAGCCAAATCTGAGCACACGGGCCTACAACATTTCCGCCTCCATTGGAAATGCAGCCGCCGCAGCCGGGATTTGATCCCGCGACCTGCGGATCAGCAGCCGAGCACCTTAGCCACTAGAACACAGTGAGGGAGGGGGGGCAGGGGCGGTGTGCATATTTTTTTCCTGGTCGAACTTCTTCTGGGCGATTTATTCCTACCTGAAATTACAGGGCCAAGGAAGTTGGTAGATACATATGCTCCTATGGACGCGCAGTGATCTGGTCAATGTATAATATTTCACAAAATTGCGCTTACTTGTAAAGCACCCTTTAAATATACCAGAACCGTACAATTTACTGGTAAACAGCGTCAAAGGACATCGATTCCTAATGCATTCATGAATTTATGGTCAGCGCTTGCACCTTTTAGGCAACAAACTTGTACTGTTGTTTTTATTTATGCTGAAGGCGGACTAACGTTAAAGCATATTAATAATAATTAAGTGATGCTTCTGAGCCGGTCAGCTGGTAGAACAGGGAGACAAGTGCAAATTGTTGACAAGCCATCACACCCAAACACTGAAGTTAGTGAGATGATCACGTCGTAATATCTCACACCTTGCCGAGTTCACTTGATATCAGAATGAGAAGCACTGGAACGGTGCCAACAGAAAGTTGAAGCGTGAGGCCCGCGCGCTTTTCGCGGCGGCTGCTGTGGCGTACCAACTTTTCCCATAAGCGTTTGCGCGACCCTTGTCTGCGCTAGTGTGCTTGAAAAGGGCCTATTAAAAGGCTCCTTTTCGGTGAAGGGGCGCGCGGTAAAAGTGTTCTAGAAAAAATATTCTAGTTCACTGTAGAGTGGTCGAGGCGTTTGTGAGTCTTACAGAAACCACGCCCGGGTGTACACGTGCACAGTTCGCAACGGAATACAGCGTTACCAACGCGCGTTTATCTCTCTGCGCAAGCCATTCGGTGTGTGCGCTGATGTTATCACCGATTCTCGTATCTAGCATCTTGGCTTTTCATCCCCCCGTTTTACGTGTGTGGCGTTGCATCCATCTAAACAACGCAAGAAAGTTGCTCCTCGCGCTCAAGTAAAATTGGAATGCGGATATGTAATCTAGCAACATGAAAATGCACCAACTCACGGAGACGAAGCCGAAACGCTGCACAACAACGACGCTTTTTTTTTTTAAGTAGGGGGTGGGGCAATACCAGCGTCTGTCGCATGCCAGACAACAATTTATTGCGTTTGAAGAGCCAAAGCCACAATATTGGTATGATCGAGGCTTGCCTTAGGTGAGGGCTTTGGATAATGGCGACTCCCATGGATCGAGCCCATGCTCTGACATCGCAAAGTACACAGTGTTCCAGCATTCTGCCTTCGTCGAAACGTGACTATCGCGGCCGGTATTAAGCCGGCGTCTTACAGTTCAGCAACCCAACTACGCAAGCACTGTACCGCCGAGGCGGACGCGCATGCCAGATCAAGAGTAAGTTTCAAGAATTATTTTCACATTTATGTCCCGAAAGGTTTCCGATTAGCTTCCTTGGTGCGAAAAAGAACGATGTGGAAATTGTGGGGCAAGCCATGCTACAGCATAGCTTTAGCTAATGTTGTTCTTTACTATACACAGCATGTGGAATTGAGTACAAGACCGCATAGAACAGGCATTCTGCCATTAACCTCGATTTCAACATCGCAACGCCACTATCGCTTCGTTGCAGTGGCGGGTTGAGAACAAGGCAAGATAAAAGTGAATAAAGGCGCAAGTTTGAACAACAACGATAAATATATAAATTCTGAAACCCGCAAAACAAAGGCCGGAAATGGACAAAAAACATATCTTGGTAGGTTTGTGGAAAACTATGCTCTATCATTAAAAAAAAGAAAGTGTTTCGTATTAGGTGCCCGAACACTGTGACACGATTATCAAGGACGCCGTATTGGAAGGCGCCGGACTATACCGACCACTGGGATGATTTTACGTGCAGTGAAATTGTATAGTACACAATGGTTATATCCAGGGTTTTACTTCCCGAAATCACCATATGATTATGAGAAACGCCGTTGCTGCGTAAACTTGAACCATTCTGCTGTTCTTTAACGTGCAATAATACCGAACAGTACACGTGCCTATAATAACTGGCCGTCAATGACGAAGTCCCAGAGAGAGACAGTCGTTCTAGTCGCAGGATATGCCAAGACACATAAATAACTGTAGCGTAATTCCTGAATTTCTTTTGCAAAAGCAAATAAAATGTAAAAAATATCGATTACTTCATGTAGTTAAACTTTTAATAATAAATCTATGCTACAGTTGGTTAGCTAGAGGCCAGCGCTAGATTTTAAAAACAGATACTTATCCTAGTTGCACCCAGCAGACAACACAGCTCTGTTTGTTTTCAAGTTCATTGAGAATGGACATAATCTCATGCGCGCTTATCTCTCCACATTTAGGTGATCGGGCTGCGATTGTTTTAAACTGTTCTCGTAAGATCGTCCACCCGGCACGAGAAATCGAGTTTATTCTGCAGCTAACGTGAATATTGAACGATCAGTCTGAAATTTATAGTCACTCATGTGTACACTATATTATAGTTTAATTGAGACCATATTGGGCAGTTAACATTTGCGTTTTGCATCTTTAACAACTGAACAGTGTTACGGTAGACAGATAAACATGAAAATGGACGGGTTATTCACGCGATGTTTCACGGCATTATTAATTTGCTTCGCAATATACGAAAACAAGAAAATAGCACCTTTGTATCCAAAAATGGCGGTGCCCAGACGTCCTACAGTAGATAGTCTATAAAAGACGCGTCCGCCGATGGTCACATCATTTTCCCGCGGTGTATACGTGCTTATTCTGTCATCGTAGAGCAAATATTGCTTGTACTTTAGGCGTTCCTATATTTGTGGGTTCCAGTTGACCCAATAAAAAGCTCTCAATCATTATGACCAATATCTTCGCCATCCTAACCACGTTATAATATCCCGCCATATTTGCCATGGGCAAGACACATATTTTTCATACCATTTGACGGGTTGGTGAAATGTTTGCGTGTGTCTCAAACCTAGTTAGGAGATTCATTTCTGTCGAGTTCTTTTCTCTCAAGGCACATGCTGCTACACCTTACAACCTTTCATGATTATTTCGTGCCAACCTCCTAAAGTTTTTGTGGTTCTAAAAATATGAGCAGCATTTGGGTAGGAGGGTTGAATTTACAACACGCTGGACGAGCGTTTTCATGTGTGGGCCTTAAAAGTTATTTCATAAAGTTGCTGCACGAACGTGAAGCAGTCCGCTGTGGAAGCGCAATTTCTAGCAGCAAGCACAACTCCCCTGAGCGTAGTAAATAGAGGACGTGAAAAAACAACTACGCTGAAGGGGAGTGAACGGTGCGAGACGTACCCGCGAGGCATGACACAGGAAAGAAAACAAATTGTCCTTGGAGCCTGAAAGGAAAATCTTCAAGCGTGGTGTGGAGTTCCTTCACTATTCCGCACGAAGCCCTGGGGAGGTTTTCTGCGCGTATGGCACCGGATAGCTCCACTAAACCCTGCTGCCAAGGGAAAGGGCGAACCGCACGCACTTCGTTGCTGTTTTTTTTTTTCGAGCTGTGTGCGGCATTGGCATTTAAACGGCAATCAGTCGCTCGCTCATCGTATCGCTACAGCTACATATCGCATTTATGCGAACGGGAGTTTCATTTGAGAAACATCATCTACGGGAACCGTCAAAGAATATAGGCGTTCAGAAAATGAAGTCCGTTGCCCACATTTTTCTGTCTTTTTTCGCCCTATGTTCGATGCGTGGAATTTCAACACTCGACCCACCAATCGTACACACAACTTCAGGATCGGTGGCCGGACGACGCTTGCATCTCGAGCACGGAGACGTCGATGCCTTCCTCGGAATACCATATGCGACGCCACCGATCGGACGACTGAGATTCCGGAAACCGCTGCCCGTGAAACCCTGGAAAGGCGTGTTAAATTCCACAAAAAAGACAATGGCGTGCTGGCAGACGGACTTCACTCCGCTTCGAAACGTGAGCCTAGTTTACCCAGTAGCAACAGAAGACTGCCTTCACATCAACGTGTGGAGGCCATCCGATGTCTGCGACGAAGCAGTTAGCTGCCGCGGAAAAAACCTTTCCGTGGTCGTATTCATACACGGCGGTGCCTTTCAGTGGGGCGACGCTGGGCTTTTCATTTACGACCCGGCTAATTTCGTCGCGCTTTCAAATGTCATTTATGTCACGTTCAATCACCGACTGGGCATCATGGGCTTCTACCCGTCCTCGACCGACAGCTTACCGGGAAACGTCGGCTTCTACGATCAGCTGTCAGCGTTGCGGTGGGTCAGGGATAACATCGCGAGCTTCGGAGGAAATCCCGATGCCGTCACTCTTGCGGGGCACAGTGCGGGAGCCATAAGTGTGGGACTGCACTGCACATCGGCCATCAGCCGGGGCCTCTTCAAGAGGGCCATCCTTCAAAGCGGCTCGCCGATCACGTTAATCATCGGCGTGGCCTTCTCGGGTTCGGTACTGTTTCGGGAGCATGCTGAAAAATTGGGATGTTACGACTCCGAAGCCGGAACTCGAAAAAAGATACCCGAGATCTTGCAGTGTTTACGTCGGCTTGATGCGAAAAAAATCTACAGCGCTATCGGTTCTAAATCTATACAAAACCAACTATTCGTACCAGATTCGGGAGATGACTTCCTTCCCACAAACTTTCTGTCTGCCGCGAACTGGAAAAAAATGCACGTCGACGAAATGCTTATCGGCACAACGTCTGAGGAAGGGGCGCTATTCTTCGACATCATTCGCAACGCGGCCCCGGACCTGGACTCTGCTCTGACTGATGATTATAGAAAGGGTGTCAAGGTCGCCCTGTACCTCGTGTTTGAGATTCCCCTAGACAAAACTAACGACATTGTGGAGCATTACTTTGGCCCTCCTGAAGTACAACATGACCAAGAAAGTGTGATAAGAATACTCGGCACTCTGATGGCGGATGTTTTGTTCAATTGCCCCGCGCATATCTTCGCGACAACAGCGTCGAATGAAGGCGTCGCCACGTACGTCTACAAGTTCGCCCACCGGCCGTCGTACAGTTTGTGGCCCGAGCACTACGGCCCGACGCACGTGGAGGAACTGCCGTTCACGCTTGGTACTCTGCCGTTTTTCTCAGACGAGAGCCGCCTAATGTCGCCGCCTTTGACAGAAGAAACGAAGGAGTTCGTCAAATCCATTCGATTCACGCCCGAAGAACAGTCACTCATGCTGCAAACTGTTGGTGCTTGGTCTTCATTCGTCAAGAAAGGGTGAGTGTGAACGTTTACGTAATATTGTAAGTATGTTGCCATTTAAATGAAAAAAGAAAGAAAAAAAATGTAGAAAAAAGAATTTCTCGGTGAGATGAGATGTGAACCCCCGTCCCCGCAGTTTGAAAGCGAACGTCCACACGGCTCTCCAGGCACGCTAGCAGACAATAGTGTAGTATAGTAGAGTATGGTATAGTATGGTATGGTATGGTATAGCTAGGTGTGGTAAAGAGAACTGAGCTCTAGGAGGTCATACATAACGGTGTAAGGATAAAAAGGTGGTGGTTAAAAACAAGTACTGAAAAAGAGAGGTTTAAAAAAAGAGAAATAAAGAATACAGGAAAAATATAGAAAGTCAGAGAAACAAGCAAACAAATAGAAAGATATAGAAATAAGAAGACTAAAAAAGATAAAAAAGGACAGCAAGCATAGCCATTATTCATGTATGCTACATATAGTGTAACAAGGGATGGAAATGCGAGACGTAAGGAAATAAAAGCTTAGCCAAGCCAGGACCACCTAGATGCCCACCAGCTCTGACATGTCCCATCCTTGCATGACTTCGTGCAAGATGCGTTAATTTTGCATACGTCATTTCCTATGTTTGTATTGGAATAACAAACTTCGCACTAAATATTTCTCAAAAAAAGCTTAAACTGGGGTAGTGGTGTCATGCATTAGAAAAGCAACAGTGAATGGGCTATATGTCTACTCAGTAAGTAAATTTTCCATCCACTGTTTACATTTATTTAAACTATTACATCGATGGTCAATTAATGCATTCAGTCTCGGAGTTCTATTTGCTACGAGTAAATGTTTCATTTTTGTCATTCCGTCTTATCTTTTTCTTCTAGCGCTGGACAGACTAAACAGAAGTATTTTGCCTCTAATTGTATTTGGCTTCTACCTGCAGAAAAATTCCACTGCTGGGCTCGAATGAAACGTGGCCCAAGTACTCAGCTGAATCCCCCGAGTATGTGATTATGAGACCCCACAGTTTCAAGCGAACAAAGCTCAGTGAACCATGCCACCTCTTCAAGCCTTTCCTAGTAAAGGAGTGAGTGCCAGAGTCCACATCATCTAGTCAACGCATGTTATACATCCGTCACTGGCTTTTTTTCTCACAAATAAAGCACTTCATGGAGTGGCAATTGATTGTTCTATAAATGAAGTAAACGTAACGCTAGGCTCAGTGTCTAATAAAAGGGCCTCGCTATGAACAATCTGTTTATGTTATCCGGAAAAAAATCACGAAAAAGCAGCTCTGCGCCACTGAAGAACGCAAAGTGGCTCAAAGGCGGCCGGCTAGGGAATGCTATTACTCCACCCTAAGTACTTCGTCTTTTCCCTTCCTCTGGACTGCGCCTTTAAACAGGCGAGTGCAGGAGCGGTCAACCGATTGAATATTTCAGCCTCGTCGGGCTCCCTCAGCTGCAGCTCAGAGCAGCCAGCGTGGTTCCTTCCCGTTGTTTTAAGGCATTAAGAACTGTAACAATACGTACAGATGCACAGCACTCACGGATGCAGAAGCCACATCGATTTTTTTTAGCATACCGACTGGTACCTATGCACAGCTACTAGAGATAACCACGTCATGTCGCGAAGAATCTGTTCTCTAAAATGACGTTGGCTGTGATCTACGGATTGAAGTGGAAATCGCCCTGATATGACTAGAAATGAAGGTGGTGGAGACGAAGGTGCATCTGTTATTTAACCCTGGATCGTCCTGTTTGAATCCTTGGGTACAAATGTACGTATATACGTATGTACGCCCGAGAATACGTGCAAAATAACACCAGTTGGTTTTAACTTACCAGTACATTTCATTCACTATTATGTGTTGCATTTGTTCATAAATATCTTTCAAATTTTCATTATTCTGACCAAAGCCAGCTACCATTCAATAAAAAGGCACCGTTTTATGAATGCTATTTTGTCGTTTATGATTGCCTCGCGTTTTGATTAACTTCATGCACTGACGTTTGTACAATCATAACACCAATGAATGTAATGGGAAACCTCTGGTCATATGTTCTTTTTGTTTGTTTTTATCGTTTCTTTAGTTCTCGGTGAATCAAATATACGTTATTGGGCACAAGTGCGCCCGCCTTAAGAACGTTCTACAAGTACTCGTAGTAGTGTCAGTAGATCGATAGGTCTAAAAAATAAATTCAGTGTGATTGCAGCGTTAGTAATGTTGTTAAAATACACAATATATGATACAAACAGTGATGAAACCATTTTTTTAGATTCATACATAGTATGATCTCAACTACAGAGGTGACAGTGTTAGAAATACCTCATATTAGCACTAGACAACGAGGAAGTGCCATCATGAGCATGTTTCGTTGAAAGTATTTGCAGCTATATACAAAGACAATCAGGTAGATTGCGGTCTTTCAGATATCTTAAGTTAGATACGCACTTCACGTCAACCTTATGTGGTTGCCGTAACAGTGGAACGATAAAACGCACAAGACGAATCAGTCAATTGCTGTCGCTCGCGCAGCACTCAACAACGGCGAATCCTCCATCTCAGGGCTTCAGGTAACTTTTCCAGAAATTGCAGTTCTTCTCGTTGGGTCCCCGACCATAGGTATATCTCTTCGGGTTCAGTTCCATGTAGACTTGGTTCTTCGCGGTGAACTCTGGCCACGGCTTGCTGGCGACGTCGGGAACTTTCCTGCACACAAATGGAGGCGTATAAAGTCACAGTGGTAGGCCAGTAAGTATCTTGCGTAGGTTCATTTTATGTGTTGGGCATCAATAAATGGACGGACGAGAAGAAAAGGGGAAGAAAACTTGAGCGTTTGAGTCACATTAACTTGCTTTTCTTTCGCTGCGCGTTGTTTTGAGTTTATTGCACTACGAAGAGCAGGAATGTAATAATAATATTAATAATAATATAATAATAATAATAATAATAATAATAATAATAATAATAATAATAATAATAATAATAATAATAATAATAATAATAATAATAATGTTAGGGCTTAATGAGACGAAAGCATGACATGATCATAAAAGACGCCGTTGTGGAGTGCTACGGAAAATGAAAAACGCGTCCGCCAAGGCCAGTATTCGATTTCGCAACCTGTGAGTGAGCAGTCGAGCCCGATAACCCCTAACGACTGTGGCAGGTAAACATTATGAATTAGCCTAAACTATACCGTTCAGCTTTCAGTTCTTTTAAAGGCCAGTCTGCATTCGAGTGCTGTTTGAAAGTCCAGCTCTAAATTGTCCCTATAAGTAGCGTTTTTCTCCGACTCTTTCATCTTACTACGCACATTCATGGCTATTAAGGTGTTATCAAATGACGTCACGAACGGGCTGTCAGTCAAACTAGTACTTTTAACACCCTCGGTTACAAACTGTTTACGTACTGCGTGATTTGTATCATGAATAGACAAACTCAGAGTAATGGAGCAACTTTTTTAGTCGCCTATAAAGCGTGTTGGTGTTTTTATACTTTAGAAGTGAAATTAATTTACTTTCGGGTTAACCTGGACGCTGTTTCTCATAACCAAAGGTCATTGTTTTCATAAAAGTCGTATCGGCTTTCGTTTAGAACGAATGAGTTAACAACATTCGTGGATAGTTACGGAGGTTGTGGAGGCTTAAAGTTCCAAAACAACTTGCCATCGGCCATACCATGCTGAATGCGCCGGTTCTCGTCTCGTCCAAAACAACAACACGATTATGAGGGACATCCACCGCGCTTCTTTATGAAGCAGTCAATTCTGTCGCTCGCGCAACACTGAACAAGGGTCGCTCCTCCATCTCAGCCCTTCAGGTTTGGTTACGATACTCCACTGCTGGCCCGTGGGTTGCGGGATCGAAACCCGACCGCTGTGGCCGCATTTTCGATGCAGGTGAAATCGCTCGAGGCCCATCTACGAGGTAGGTGCGTGTTAAAGAGGCCCAGGTGGTCGAAATTTCTGGAGCATTCCACTACTCAGTCTCTCATAATAATAACGTGGTTTCGGAACGTTACATTCACTGTGTAATCGACTATGAGAGACTCCGTAGTGGACAGCTCCAGAATTTTTGACCACCTGTGGTTCTTTAGCGTGCACCATAGTATTTTAAGTGCACGGGCTTCAAGCCCGTTGACCTCCATCGACAATGCGGCTGCTGCGGCCGGGATTCCATTCCGCGACCTTCCGATCAACAGCCGAGCTTTACAACCAAGCCTGTAGCCAGAATTTTTTTTTTTGGGGGGGGGGGGGGGCACTTGTTGAGGGCGTTGAAAAACACCTTTCATATTATTATTCCTCGACCAAACGCCTCCCTTAGTCTAAATTCCATCGGGTGGTGGTGGAGAAGCTATAAACTACTTGTTGACTACAGGCCTGACTATAATCACCAGACCTCCTGGACAGGTCACAAAGAGTTACTGCCTAACTTCGAATCGCATATGATTGTATATCAAATTGAACTAGTAGGGGTGTCTAGAGCCGCTATAACAGCTACAGACCTCGAAATGAAATGAATATAAGAGATATCTTTTTTATTTAGGAACTTATGACATCCCCCTTTTGAGAATGTCAGTCTTCACGAGTCTAATATGCCGATCAACTAACGCGAAATACGATTGTACAAGAAGTACAGGAGAACGCAATGTGGGAATATATCTCACTATGGTCATCTCTTTTTATCATAACTGTGAAAACGAATACTTAGTAAGAAAAACAGGTTTACTGAATATGCGGCCCTATGGAGTATACATCATGGAATATACTGTGAGCAAGTAACAGATAAAAGATGTTAAAAATACCGGTAACGTTGCAGATAAAAAATGAGTCGCAAGTTAATTATGAGTGGAACGAGTTACACCTCACTCGGCAAAGATGGTATCATCAGCAGGAGAATTAGTGTGTAAAGTGGCACGTGTAAAATTTAGGGCAAGAACAGAGCTTGCTATACGAGTCGTCCTATGCGTTCACTGTGTGACTTATATACTCAACATAAAAATGCCCGAAAAAGAATTGTTCTTTGACCCCGGTAAGCGAATGCTTACCACGCGACGCGACACATCGCAGGACAATACCTTTGTTTTGCTTCTGTACAGAGACAACTGGGGAAATCTAAATGTTTCAGCGTTACTATAAAAGGATGCAACGTTTCCTTGCTTCGAGCCAGAAAGGGCATGCCAGCTTTTACCTGGTATACGCTTAGAATAGAACGACTTTCGGCGTACGGAAGGAACGAGCCCATTACGGAAAAACGCCCCTGTTTCGTCTTTGCTAAAACTCGGCGCTCCCTTTCCTGTTGCGTACCTTAATGCTGATAACAGAAAGGCGGGGTTTTGTTAGAATAATTTTCTTTTTATTTACTTGCAGTAGCTAATCTGTACTCCCTGTACAACAAGGCGAGCTTATCGCAAAGCGCTCAACAAGGGACGTGATGGTCTATTTCGGTGGCGGTCGTGTTATTGCGGTCGCAAAGGGCAGCACCGACGGCGCTGAACTCACGTGTACACTAACGGGATAAGATGTTTTCTACAATTTACCCTAATCGACAGGTGTTTTTTGTACAGTGTTAACCCTAGTATGTATGTAACAAAAACACGTTACAAGGACTTCTCAATTAGTGTCTTAAGCAATAAATAGATGTCGCCAGCATTCAAGGGACCCCTCACTGATGCTTATCCAGGAATATGTTATTATAATATACCAATTGATAAACATTCTGCGCCTCGGTTTTAATCTTGTGTTGTTGGTATTGAAATTAATTATAAAAAGATGCCTGTAGTTGCGAGAAGACGCTATGCCACATCCTGTGTGACTGTCCGGTCTATGTTGAGCAGAGACAGTCACTGGCGTCCTTTATAAAGCGCCTTCACAGTATAGACAAATTTATGTTGGATCTCATCTAACATGTTGTGAAAAATCACATTGCAGTTGAAGGCTACGAAACAACTGCTGAGGTTTTTGAAAGAAACAGACATGGACAAGCGGCTGTGATAGTGATGCTGCGTTCCCATGCAAGGTTCATGGACGCTTACTGACTAAATGCTTGTGCACGTGATGTGTGATGTGCTATGTTTCTGTCTTTCGCCTCTCTTTCTTCTCCTTCTTTCAATCTCCCCATCTCGTTCCCACTTGTAGGGTAGCAAACGGTTATCTTAAACTGGTCGACCTTCCAGCCTTTCCTTCTCTACCAGTTTCTGTGTAGTTACATGCCCACTTCTTTTGTGGATCACCATAGTTCTCATTTCATGTTTTATGAATATATGCTTTCTGGTTGGTCGAGGTGCCCTCAAGTCATTAGCTAAAGGCTCTTTTGTGTGGTATACATTTAGAATATTACCGTATAAGAATGAGCGAGGAAAAAATTTTTAAATGCCACAGCTAGTACTCAATCAATCTACTGTTTTTCTTAGGATTATGTTGTCACCCTGTACTTAGCAAGCTGCAAATCTTTACGCCCCGAATGTCTAATGCACTCGCTGCAGAGTAAGTACTCACCCAGTTTTCGCGAATGTTGTCCAGGTTTCGATCATAAGCTTCGACAGCTCTCTCTCCTGGTCGGTGGCAATCGCAGGGCTGCTGAAGGGAAGCCCCATCACGAAGAACACCTCGTCTCCGTGTGTGGGCCCGACCCAACCAGGCCAAGTACTGAACGACGGTCGGTGCGTGAAGTAGTAGTAGTGGACCTTGTTGTTCATGGACGCGAAGCTCTCGGCGAAATACTTGGTAGGGCAAATCATGGCGAAGTCGCCTACCGCCTCAGCAGCCTTCTGAAGGGCCTTGATGTTCTCGCGTTCACCAATGTGGCTGAGGTAGTAGTGACGGATGGGTGATACGTTCTTTCGTAAAAGCATTTGTAGGCAGTACGAGACATAGAGGTCCACCTCGTATTTTGTGATCTTGTGAGCCTGCTCCAGATCTAAAGCTCTACCGAAGAGATAGAAGACGAAGTAGCTGCCTTCGTCAAGGTTGTTTCCGATGAGGAGGTCTGCCTTGTGAAACTTCTTCTGCTCCATCATCAAGTACGGATCGTCCGGAATGATGTCGTCCCCGAAAACGGGGAAAAATGTCAACGCGTGCACTCCGAATATCGTGTTCGACATGATCAGAAGTTCCTTGCCATCGATCTTGCGCAAGCACTCAACCATTTCTGCCATGTGAGACTCAATGGTCATGTCGTTTCTCGCGCACTGCAGTGCTCGGGCCAACTTCTCCACTTTGTGAGGGCCTTCTCTGGTGTTGTCCGCAATGCGGAAGTAAGGGCTGCCGCTCTCCATGATGATCCTCTTGAACAGACCTTTGCTGAGGGGCGACACGAGGTGCAGGCCTATGGAGATGGCGCCCGCGCTCTGACCCACCAGCGTCACGTCGTCGGGATCTCCGCCGAAGTTTCGAATGTTTTGCTTGACCCACTTCATGGCCAGAAGCTGATCGTGAAGGCCAGCATTGCCCGAGGAATGCGTCGTGCCGCTGTGGAAGAAGCCCATGGGACCGACGCGGTAGTTCATGCTGACCATGACAACGTCTCCGCGTGCAACGAACTCCTTGCCATCGTACCAATCCCAGCCGCTGCTTCCAAAGCTGAATGTTCCTCCGTAAATGTAGACAATCACTGTCTTTGGAACGCAGCTGAACTTTCCTAGGACGCATTCCCGAGAAGGCGTCCACACGTTGAGATAGAGACAATCCTCACTCGAGTTAGCCGTAGGTATCGTCACGTTGCTGTTGATGTAGAAGTCCGTCTGCAGACAAGGGAACGGCTTCTTCGTTGCCTGGTAAACGCTGGACCAGGGCTTCACAGGGATGGGATTGCGAAACCTGAGCGGGCCTACAGGTGGCTCGGCAAAAGGTATGCCGACGAATTGGTAGAGAGTCCTATTTGCGGCGTATACCCTTCGGCCCTGCACCGGACCGGAGTTGGTTTCGACGATGGGACTTTCCTCTGTCGATATAGGCTGTGAAGTGGTCGTCGATAGGGACTGTATGTCATCGGGTGGCACGACCAGCGACAGCTGATCTTTACCCGTGGATGCCGGCTGCGCTGTGGTGGGTACGCCGGCTTCCAAAGGAATAGTCACGTTGAAAGGTTGCGCGAGATATATCTTTTCATCGGTGTCCTGTATGGGGTCTCCTGGCTGGAATATGTAGCATCTCGCATGAGCAGATCGCAGCGCGTACCCGTAGAGGAGCAGAACTACTATCCTCGAGTACATTATTCCTTCTTTATTTAGTGCAGCTTCTGAAAGAAAAAAAATATAAATGTGCATTTATATAAAGCATCTGTCTACCCAAGCAAACACTAGATTACCAGGTGCACTGAACACTCGTTCCATTAGTTCACTTCGCCCCATTAAGAAACGAAATATGACAGACAGGCCCTGAAAGTGAATAAATAACAAAACCAGTAAATATTTTGTTTAGTTTTATCGCTATATGCACTACCCTTTATGACAGCAATGATTTGTAGTATGTATTTTGTTCTCTAACCTTTTTTGTCCACCTAAGAAAACAGACAAAGTGATTTACTTTAGATCAGCACTGAGCAGTATCGCGATAGTGTCTTAGAGATACTTTTGAGTATCTTAAAGAAGTTAAATCACCTCCAGGCACAATCTTGGAGAAAACCCGACGTTTCGAGACTGGCTTGGTTACTTCCTCTCTGAGGTGACTGTAATGCTCAGGGAAGCAACGATTCTTCTTCTAGGCTCATTATTTTTTTATGTAGCGAGATGTATTTGACCAGTGTATTTATCTCTCACTTGTGAAATACTTTTCTAATGTATAGATTGTGTCGAGGTATTGTGCAGGACCTCCGTATCTCTAATATTTTTGTGTTTTTGCGGGGGGAGGATCAGCTTATGTGTTAAATGGAGAATAAATGCCTTATGATAAGCCGAGAAAAGTGCGCCACTGGTTGGTGACAAATACAGGGTGGCAAAGGCTTCCCCAGAAGCACACAATAGCTAAAGTGTCCTATCCTGCCGATGGAAGAATATTGAAGGCAGCGTTGTCGGCCTTCAATATTCCGCCGATGAAAAGTGTTATTCCTTGAAAAGTGTAAGCCCCCGAATTCATTATCTTTTTCGGGCAGCCAGCTAATCTTTCGTAATGACACTGCCACGAAGACAATTTATTTGAGAAGCTGCTGTTGCCTAGTGCCATTTACTCAACAATCCTCTTAGCAAAACACAACTTCTGTGTAAAAGAAGTGTATATGCGTTTTTAATGCAATGTTCGTTCAAATTCAAATATTTTTTCACTGCAATATCACTCCTTATTAATTGTCGCAAATGGCTTTGTGCAATATCAACATCCACGGCATAAATATTCGTTCCTGTATCCGTAATCTTGTACCTGCATTACTGTATCTGTATTTCACAATGCTTTGTGCGTGCTCTTGTGAGAGTATCACCGGAATATTCCGTTAAGTAATTTGAACTTCCCGTGCATATACTTTGATATCAGCATTGCGGCATACTTTTCTGAATACCTCTGCTCAGCCTTGCTTTGGACTTGCCTAAACGACTTGGCAAGCTGAAAAATTGCTTGTCCAAATTAGGTAATAAAAGACATGGGAATGGCGAGTTTGACGACTTATATTTTATTGCTACGCTAATGACGGTGGTGTAGCCTTACAAAGTTACACAGAATTATTGAAATTTAGAATGTGAATGGATTCAAGCATGTGTTTAAGGTTCCGTTCGTACAATATGCAGGATTGCGGACGTACAAAGTAAAGTCCTGCGTAAGCTTGATATGTTGTAATGGTTGCCGAGTGAACGAGGACATTCGTGACCACCGAGGAAGACCCGGGAAAGCCGATGCGGTCATCACGTTTTACGAGCACAGAAAAAAAAAAAAAGCCCTGGCTAAGGCTCGTCTTCCGTTCACTGTGAGTTATCCTTTCCCTACTACAGGAAAACAAGAAACAAAGAAAGGACAGCAAGGAATACGCCAAGATTCCTTTGAGCACGATAGTTCTGAAACTGTGTTCAATGCTGTATGCTGTGCATTTTGGCGCTGCCCGTTGCTGGTACCTTGCGTAAGCTGGTACCAGCTACCACTTGTCCTTGGCTGGTATCTTGCGTTCATGCTAGAATTATAGCCCAAGGACTTGACAGGCGTTATGGTCATGTTTGGTATCACTGTGGCATTGATTTATGCTTATATACGCAAAAAAAAAAAAACGGAGGCAGAAGAGGCCGACTGGCTTCTCAGGGCAAGTGTAATACTTTCAGTACATCGGCACTATTTACAGAATGGTCAATGTTTTACTAAGAAATATGAGATAGCGGAGTGTTCCTCGTTTACAGAACGTCACGTCGTACTTATAAGTATTTCGTAGATGCCGTACCATACCCAATAAATTACGGACTGACAAGATATTATTTCTTCATTGCCTTTTCGATTTAAGCCTACCGCGCAGTATTTTGATACGCACGAAAACAGACCTATATCATCAAATTGCCAGTGAGCATACATTTGTGCTGCAAAAGGGCGCCAACTACCATTCTACAGATTAAATTCAAATTTATCTGATGTTATCACGCGTACACAGTTTTTTTTTCTGACGGTGCCTGCTTTCCACACAATCTTGACTGACGTCGATCACTCCATAAGCAAAGCGCACGTGTTTGCTTTATCTAAAAATATTGAAAAATTATCGTAGATTCTGTCTTGTGTAATCGTGATACACAAGCGACTAGCATATTATATTAAATTCTCGATTGCAAGCATGCTCGAGCACCTCTTCTGAATCATTTTGTTGTTCAGCTGACGAAACATCCCAATAGAGTGTTAAATTCATGGTCATGGTCAATTTATTCATTGAAACCCCAATGTGACGATATAGGTGTGTTGAAAAGTTTATTTGATAAATTACCGTATTTTATACAAGGTATACTGAATGTCCTTATAGGGGCGGAGCAGGCAGGCTTTGTTGCTCACCTGTCTACGAGTGTACTGTTGCACAATACACAAGTGTACCGTTGCACAATACACAATCTCAACGTGAGTGTGCAATGTGCAGTCTAGAGGCACGTGTTTTCTTGCAGAGGAACCATCGTACAAAGCCTGACCATGGAGTCACCCATAGGGTTTCAGTAATAAATTATACGTGTTTTCATTAGCATCGTTTAAAACTCGTCCGCGTGAGCATCTGCATTAACATCGTCGAAGGCTCAGAATGTACTACCCGAGTATGGAGCAGAGAACGAGCGCTGTACGGCAGTATACCAACGGAGTCTCATCGGCACACCGCCAACCTTACCTTCGATTCAAACGACTCGTGCTCACGTCATGCGCGGTATGGTGCTCCCCGTGTGGCCACCAGTTCTTGTCAACCGCGGCGTGCAGCTGCTGAGACGCTGTTGTTGGCACGACGATGTTGTGTCGCACTGTGGTCACCGGACTCGAAGGGCTCCTCGTCGACGACGTCTGGCGAATCGACTTTCGCCCGGGCGTCGGCGATTTAGGTCGCGCACTATTTAGAGTCCATCGGCGCTCGCCCACCGGCCCAGCGGCGGTCTTCCTGGTGGGAGGAGGTGAAGAGGCTGTGCTCAGCCGGGCAATGATCCCTCGCCCCTGCGTCGTCTGGTGCATGCAATGCGAGCAGCCGCCGCCTCTTTTTCTGACTTGGACGCACTGAGAGGAAGGCCAGCCTTTTGCCAGCTCACTACACAAACTCCTTCGACCTTCTGTTGCGGCCCTCGAGCGTACTTGAAGAGCGCCAGAACTGCAGCGCGGCGGATGACCCCCGGCGGGGGAGAAGTGAGGCGGCGCTTCCTCGCTGACATTCGAGTTTGGTGTTTGCAAACTTGTGTTTTATATATATATATATATATATATATATATATATATATATATATATATATATATATGTATGTATGTATGTATGTATGTATGTGTGTGTGTGTGTGTGTGTGTGTGTGTGTGTGTGTGTGTGTGTGTGAGTGTGTGTGTGTGTGTGTGTGTGTGCGTGTGTGTGTATGCGCGCTCTCTTTTGCTCGGAACGGGCGCCACCGTGTACATGCCCAGGTATCCCTGCAATATGTAAAAAGAATGGTAGCACAGAGCCTCCCTGAGTTGCTTCCTAAGCGCAGCGCACGAATTGCAACCGAATCCTCGCGGCTGTCTACTGCGAATGACGTACGACATGTGGCAGGTTTCGCGGTCCTGCTTTTCGTATAGCTGGTGCACTCCATGTGACCTTCTGGCACATGGCGTCGTGGCACTTTGGCCTGTTACGGTAGACGGTTTCATGCACTTGTTGTGGAGCATATGCATATGGTCCACTACATGCTCAAAGATTCAGCACAGCTCGTTTCCATCACATACCAAGTGAAACGCCCAGCATACATAAGCGTCAATCTCGTTGGGAAAGCAAACGCGCGCTTATCAAGTTGCATCGGGTATATTCGCATTCTTGAATTGCCGTTTAAGTTTCGGCCGTTGCGATGGCTCGAATATTTAACAATAAAAAATTTATAACGATTCACGTTCAAGCATGCCCCGTGACTTTCAGAGATCACCTGTTAGTCCACGAGGCTGATGTAATTGTTTTTACAATCATACGTACAGGTGCCGTCAAAAGTTCCCAGGGCGCCATCTCCTGTATTCCTATAGCAGCTTGGCCTGGCCAAAACCCTTTGACTACCCCTTTATATGATGTTTTAATCGCTTGTTTTTCTACTTCTGCATGCACAAAAGGTTTGGGGCCCTCATCACTATAAAATGTGACTTATGCTTCCCGGTTCTTTGTCTTTAAAAAAATTGAAATATATTTTCGTGTGTAGAGAAAGGGAGGGAGACGAAAGATAGAAAAAGCAGATAGGTTAACCTGAAGAAGATTTTTCTATTTGCTACCCTGCACTGGAGAAGGGGTAAGAGGAAATAAAATTACATAAAGAGAGTGTTCTGAGGTCTAGTACGCGCTTTCATACGCATTTGCAACGTAGCATCCTGTCGTGTATTCAGCGTCATCGTCATCGGGTACTTTGCATGGGCTAGTGCACCTATTTTTCATCGTCGTCATTGTCTGGGCGAACTAATGCACAACGAACAAGCCTAGATCCAAAGGTGTTTCGTTCGAAAAAGACGCACACACAAGACTATGTCAAGTTCGCAACCCTGTATACGCAAGAAGAAAGGAATAATGGAGTTGACGAGAGAAACAAATCACAGCACACATGCAGTGCAGCGTATCACAGGTGTCGCTCAATTGTGCGGCATTCAAATACCGCAGCAGAACTCGTATGACTTTGTGGGCTTATGTACTGTGAGGACAGGCTCCCAAAATATTTCCTTCAGAAAAAAAGCCAATCATCAAGTCTCCTTAAGGCACATCGGAGGGTTGATTTGAATTGACTGATTTCATTTGATTCATTGGTCGCACTATATGTGATTGGAGACGAAGGGAAAAGCCTCTTGAATGGTTTGAAAAAGTACTTCACCCCCACACAGACAAAAAAAAAGTGCTAGCCAGATGTACCTTCACTTCGTTTTTGCGATGTTCGCACGAGGACAAGAAAGTGGTATCTAAAGGACTACAGGCGCAATCGCCTTCAAGTCGTCTTATGTGCCTAAGTGAGCTCAGCCGTTTTCATGCCTCTGAATTAGTGAGTACGGAAGCAAATAGTTTAACTCTAGTGAATGCTGTTATGGATGACGTTGGGAGAGGGCGAGGGCGCTTGTGTGGAGGGCGGAGGGAGAAACAGAGTGCCAAAAAGACATGGAGTTTTAACTAGATTGTCTCGTCTGCCCATTTACACGTGGAGAAGGGAATGAAGGGGTCAAGAGAGAGAGAGAAAAGAGAATAGTTAAGCGTGTCTACTGGCGAGGACCTTATTTCATTGCCTTCAAGATATTGAGGAGGGCAAGCATCCTTTTGGGGCTGATTAGCTGCAACGTAAGGCTCCGAAGAACTTTTCTTCAGTAAAATGCTGATGCACTCGAACGTTGTTTCGCTTATATATAGACCAAAGAACTGGGAATTAAAATGTTCGTGCAGGAAAGTGGCTACAGATCATTTACATCTTCGCAGCTGCTGTGTTAGCGTCCGGTGCCATTTTCTTCTCATTCCGCCCCGCTACCGCATGGCAGTTTCGACCTCCGCTGCTTCTTCCTCAAGCGTGATCTTGACACTCGGCCAGAAGACACGTGCCGGCTGAGGTAGTTTAGGCAGCGTCCGTCATGAGGCTATGTTTGACTCCATCGGACGCGGAAAGCGGTGTGCACATAGAGATCGAGCACCCTGTCACAAGCCAGCCATCGTTAAGAGGACCGCAACGGAGAAAGCCCGTCATGTGGCGCCGGGTCACTCCGGCGGAGACGGAACGAAATCCGCTTAATCGCTCCAACAGCGTCCGATGGCTAAGCGGCGTTTTCACGGTTCGTGACGTGTTCTCGTATTTCCTTCTGCGTCCCCGTGAAAATGCCTTTTTTTATTTATTGCTTCCCTTCCAGACTAGGGCACGTCGACGGGATCTTCTCGATTGACCCAAAAGCATTTCCTTGCGAGACGCGTCGGGTCGGGAACAGCACCGGCCTTCCCGGCATATCATCGTTACGGCCATAGGTCACAATCCAAACTGATGGTCGTTAGGGGCGCCTACTTTTTCGCCAAACGACCGACGATGTGGAATGTATACGTGGCGCGCCTGCAGTGAAGACGCCGGGTCCTGCAGACGTCCTTACGAGCAACACTTTCGAATGGAGGTGCTGTCAATGAGGCACATCTCAAATGTCCTCCTACGGAGTGCCCCTGTCCGCGTCACGTATCATTCGCATTTTTATTTTTCCGGTTCGACACGGTGGCCGCCTTTTTGGGGAGGGGGTGGTGGGTGCGAAAAGCAAAAAAAAAAACACCCTTGCGCTAAGATTTAGGTGCAGAAACAAACGTCAGGTGGTCCAAATTATTCCAGAGCCCCGACTACGGTGTGTCATAGAGTGCTACTGTGGTTTTGGCGCGTAAAATTTTAGCAGCTGTTAGTTTTGTGATACACTTGCACGATCATCTCCTCACAACTTATTAGAGCGTCTGCCGTTGTTTGTCTGAGTGACAATGGTGGAAGAAGAGGTGATTGAAGGTGTTTGCCACGGACAGCATTTGCCACGGACAGCATTTGCCACGGACAGGTGAACCGAGCAGAATCATCGTGTGGTCCTTCAATCTTTTTTGTCGGTGATTCACCAATGTTTCGCAATGTGCATCGATCTCAATAGGCATTTGCATTTAGTTTGCTGCTGCTGCTGCTGCTGCTGCCGCCGCTGCTGCTGCTCGTTAGGCAGCAGGCGCCCACGAGCAACAGCAGGCGCCCCTAACAATGCTGCTGCTGCTGTTCCCAGCAGCAGCAGCAGCAGTTATGAAGTAACCGAACGTAATGACGTCGTGAAGTGTGAAGTAATCCAGTGTGGAAGTAACACAATAACACAGCTTTGTGTACCCAATAATTCACCCTACACAAACGTGTTCACCCATCTAACATTCAGTTACAGAACCCTAAACAATGAGGCACGGCCAACTATTTCCGAACTACCTCATGTAACACAAAATCATACGATTCGCGAATCTTCATAAACATTTTTTGAACGTTCACGTGTCTTAATATGCCGTATTTTGAAGTGTTGCGTCCGTGTTCGTTGTATCATTAATGTGCAGCTGTGCGAACGACACCTTATTTTGAGGCTCTCTCACTCTACCCAAGTTGTGTCTGCGCGAATCTGCCAATATACAATTTTGACCTGTACATTACGCTTCTGGTATATTAATACCGTGCTTCAAGACTTTTAATAGTGTTCTGTGATGGCGCTTTGCACCAAGCGAAATGCCCTCAGCTTTGTTAGGTCATCCGACATTACTTGTACTTCAGCGATTTATTTTTATTTTCATAAGCAGGACAGTTTATCATGCTTTCTTTTAAGGGTGGCGTCAGGAGAGGGTTGGGGATTTTGTGGCTGCCTCATTTTGTACGCATCTGTCATGAGGAGGAGGAGGAAGAAAGTTTAAGCGGAAAGACAGGGAGGTTAGCCAGTTCTTAGACCGGCTGGCTACCCTGTGCTGGGGAAAGGGGTGAGGGGAATGATAGATGTTAAAAAGAAATGTGGCATGAAGTGGTCATGTATGCCTTCGAACTATTTGGCAATGTGCACATAAACGAAAAAAAAATCTTTCAAAATTGTTAAACAATGTGAACTATATTTCGCTTGATTTTAAGGAAAGACTGTGGTGCATGCAGTAGTGCGGCTTTTTTAGCACGTAAGGGGTTACAATTATTCGCAGCCCAGCTGTTTTAGATTTTTTCTTGGGTTTAACGTCACAAAACCACCATATTAGTATGAGAGACACCGTAGTGGCGGGCTCCGGCAATTTCGACCACCTGGGGTTCTTTAACGTGGACTCAAATCTGAGTACACGGGCCTACAGCATTTTTGTCTCCATCAAAAATGCAGACGCCGCAGCAGGGATTCAATCCCGCGACCTGCGTGTCAGCATCTGAGGGTATACTTTAGCCACTTGACCATGCACCGCAGCGGGGCACCTCTTTGAGATGTGAATGGTATCTCGTTACGATGGAAGATGCCACGTGGGGATTTTCTATATAGGGAGAAAATGAAGAAGAAAAAAACCATTCCAAGCTGTTTACATGTTGCGAAAGTAAATCTGTTTACCAAACATACAAGATCCATGCACTCAGGTGCCCCTTATTGCTTCGTTGCAATAATTATTTCAATGCATCGGTCCTTTATTGGTTAGTCATTATGATACAGCGCATGACTCATGTCCAGGTATCACTCGAAGCACCGAACAACTTTTATTTCTGCTGGGGGAAACAGAAGGCTTAGCAGCGAAGGTGGACTACATTATTTACACATAAATGGAGGAAAATTCAAGCTAGTGAGTGTTTGTGTAGAAAATGCAGCTTTCCCCTTTATTCGAACGCTGGAAGCTGTAAAGCACTTGCACCTTCTGAAACCAGCCCTCTATTTCGCCTATAAAATGTTGCTTATTTTTTGCATGACAGCATACTTAAGATCTTTAGAAGGCCACATTGCGGACGTCGTGGTCGGCAATTTACATTAACACTTTTATTACAGAGGTATTTGCTATTACGTAACTTTATTAGCACTCGCTATATTATACCAGTTACTTAAAGTAGTGATTTCCCGCTTAAATGCGTGGACAACAATAAAACGATACTACATAGCTCTTGTCGATACTACATAGTATCTTTTTTTTTAGTTGCTCGTATAACAACGTTTGCAATGCTATCCACCATTTTGTCGTCGTCTATATACAAAGCCTATCTGTTCTTTAACTCATTGCCATGTTTGACTTCCATTAGCCTTGCTTTCAAAAGACAGACAGACAGACAGACAGACAGACAGACAGACAGACAGACAGACAGACAGACAGACAGACAGACAGACAGACAGACAGACAGACGGACGGACGGACGGACGGACGGACGGACGGACGGACGGACGGACGGACGGACGGACGGACGGACGGACGGACGGACGGACGGACGGATAGATGGATGCATGGACGGATGGACGGACGGATGGATGGATGCATGGACTGACGGGCAATGAACTTTATTCAACCCTGAATAGTCACATTTTTTTTTCCTTAGTATTTACGTATGTTTAACGTGAACTATACCTGATTCCGTCATGAAGGTGCGCTTTTACTGTGCTCGTCCCCGGACCTGAAAGACTAGCGGGTTCGATCACATGGCCACCGTGGTCGCATTTCTATGGAAGCTTAATGCCTGGCCCGTATAGCGTCTTAGGTGCCATACACGAAAAGAAAAACGGAAGGTATTGAATTAATGTTTGAAAGCAAATGACCCACTATGAATCTTATTTTTTTTTAAGGCTTCGCTCTCTTTCTATCCTCTGTGTACGTTCTTCACTCTCATGAGGTCTCGATTCCAAAGCCAAGGTCGGTGGCGTGTACTAGGCCTCCAATAGATATTGACATGGAAAGGCTTGCTCGCCACTACGCAGTTATTGTTTTTTCTTCGTGCTTTTGCTGGGTTATATCAGATGACCTGATCGTGGCTGATTTTCCCCGTTGGAGTCGTGAAAGGAAAGTTAGTCCACGCGTCGGGCGACGAGGTATTAAGGCCGGCATCGATTCGACGGCCCGATCAATGGTCTAGAAAGACAGCTATGTAGTATCGTTATGCCGCTGTCACGGCACATGCCAGACAAGACAGAAACCCTGAGAGAGAAAGCAACACGTGCGTTGAATGGCGGCTATTGACGCCGAGGTCAGCGCACTGTAATGTTCTTTGAAAAGAAATTGACGCACATCAACCAACACTCAGTCCTCCTTTCGCAATTCAGATGTAATCGTTCAACTATTGATTAAAAGCACCTGTTTATCAGATTAAAATATGCAACGCCACGTCGAGCAGTTGAAGTACATGCGCAATCTTACGTTGCAGACAAATACTTTATCGTGATTCGGTTACACCAAACGTGTTTTAACGCCCACTAACAATAAAAAGAATAGTTACAGTTTTGTAATGTAAGCACAGTGGAGTTATACGCTTCAAAAAATGGTATGATTATGAGACGCCGCTGCGGAGGGCTCCGGAAATCGTGACCGTCTCGTGTTGCTTAACGTGCACTAACATTGCACAGTACAAGGGCTTCTATAGCCTTTATTGAAATGCAGCTGCCACAGACGGAAATTGCTCCCGCGGCCTTAGGGTGAATAGTCAATCAGTATAAACCCTATAGAACAACCAGATGAGTGAGTTACCACACGTTAGCTCAATAGTTGCCCTCTTCGGCAATGAAAAGGAGTACAGTTGCTGCGTTGGCAAAAGCATGACCGCATTCAAAGCGTTGGCTCCAGAGAGATTCCGTGCCCGATTATTTGTCATACTTCAATGAAGAAGCTTCTATAATTATATTGTTACTTTTGAAATCTCATACGTACTTTCTTCAATTAATTTATATTATGTAGATGTTCCAGTCAAACAGCAACAATTAAATCATAAAGAAAACTATATTGAAGGCGAAGCAAAGAACCGTGTGCAAGGAAAAACCCATTGCATACAATTGTAGTAACCGTCAACAAAAAAAAAAAAACACGTCTATTTATATCCGGTTTGCTACCAGCCTTGCGGCTGCGGCAATAGGAGCAAGAAAGAGAGTATGTATATATATTTATATATATATATATATATATATATATATATATATATATATATATATATATATATATATATATATATATATATATATATATATATGTATGTATAT
>NC_134703.1:27057938-27137938 GCF_043290135.1 Rhipicephalus microplus
CCAAGGTACATTGCTCGGATTAGTATACCAAGTGGGTAGGTGCCTGCCTAGAGCCTTCTCCAAGTCACTGCCTGGTCTCTAGTCATTATTTTGTGAGAAGGTGGTTAGCAGCATCCAGTACAAAAGAAAATGTGGCGCAGTTATTGCGAGTTCACCCCTGACGACGAGCAAAAGTCCGGCAGCAGTAAGCAGATCGGATCGTAAGCAAATGTGGTTCGTCCAAAGAGGCTGAAATCATCGCTTATCTTGCAGCGTGTCAAACATGCCATTACTGTGCTTTGTGTAAATCAATGACACTTCGTCTAATTAGTAGTTTTATGCTTCTGCCGTTCCGTCGTGTGTTCGTGCTCATATACTTCACCGCAGAATTAACTATATGTCTGAGAGCACGTTCTTTTTTCCCGTGATGACTACGTTCTGTAGTTACGAAGTAGTGCTATAATAGGAGCTATAGTTGATTTTGCATATTCGACACTTGCAGCGCGCTGCAAAAAAAAAAAAAACAGAGACGTAAAAAACACAACTGCTAATACAAGACGAAAGCATTTGCTTTTCCCAACTCTGTTAGTTTTGTATGCCCGTCTTTGTGTGTGAGCAGCGTGCTGCAAGTACCAACATTTTTATGTGAACGTAAATTATTCAGCATTCCTTCGCACATGCTCGAGTTTGCGAGCTTGAGCACGTCAGGAATTTTTTAAGGAACGATGCTCTAACATACCACCGCTAACGAACTTGTTATATTTAGTTTTCTTTTTTCGCTATATTTTATTATGCATAGCACTTGAAATAGCGTAGCAAGCGTTTTTGTAGCTTATGGCACAATTCACAAAATCAGCAAAAGGTATAGTCCCATATAATCTCCAAATATATAAAAGCAGCCCGATGTGCCTGAGGTGATTACGTAGCGTTGGGCGAATTCTTTGATGATACGGTTAACACTGTTAACACCAAAGAATAAAATTGTGCAAGGCTAAACGTAAGCACATAAGTGGAAAAAAGTGGCTCGTCTACACACCCGTGCACTCGGTGTATTAGTTCGGGAACTTTCTCTCCAAGTAGCAATACAGAGTAACGTAAAATATGTATCGAGGTAGTCAGCTGTATTTTGGTAATAAAAGAAAGCCTTTTATAGCTGATTTTAGTCACCTCTTTACAATGAAATTAACGAAAACTCTTATTGCAAAAGATAGCCGAAGTATAAATTGACTTCTAGTGATCTGCTTGAGTGCTCATAGAAGTACTTAGTGTTTGAGGGACATATAACATCCGCTCTGTCGACAGCATGACTTAATTTAAACAAGTGATGTACGTATATCGCAGCTACATATCTGTTATAGCACATATGCAGCTGCGGTATTTATGGCGTGCCTTTGAGATATCAGGCAGGTCACATGTTTTTCCCGCCCACTGGTGTCGGTAAAGTAGAAGCAGCCCATTATCTGTCCGTCCAAACTAGAACACAGTTGTACCGTTTCCCATGTTCTCGTGTCAACGCCATTGTGTCGCTAAGATGTGGTGGCTCATAATTTCATTTTGAACCAATGACTTTGCAAAAGAGTGCGGTTTTGTATCAAATTACCGGTTGAAGAAACGCCAAATAGTCTTGAGGTGCTGAACACTTTTGTAATTTTTCACAAACGTTGCAGCACTGGCTGGCACAAAATTCTTGCTCTTCATTTTACCGCTCTTGTTATTGAACTCGGTAAGACATTTGTCCCCCGATACATGTTCTCCAGGTGGTGTGGAAAACCGAGCTTCGTCATCCGCCTCAGGTGTGAATACGCGTAAGGATATTGTTTAGGTAAAGAACCTCTAAACCACCCCGAGTTGAAATGCAAGAGAGCAGTTTCTTTCTCGCCTTTACTACACTTCGAACTGAGACTATTGGCTCCTCGCCACCTATTTATTCATAAAAAGTGTGGAATGTCAGCACTATGAATCGAGCTGGTCAGAATTGAACTGGTCAAGATCGTCTCCTTTTTCTATATTACGATTCAAGCTAGGTAACGAAAAGATGATTATTAGATAAGCCATGTGGTCTTCATTAACTAAGTTTACGGTATTTTTAACACTAACAGCTAATCGAATCCTCGGCAGCGTTTTCCAAGGTTGGTTGTTGTTCTCGAAGACTTTGAGAACTGGGTACATGAGAGCATAACAATTCTTTATGTCACCTTCGCTCATTAGGTCCGTATATATAGGCATCTGTATTTATTATTCCTGAAGTCACGTGCCTTGATTTGAACTTTCGTTGTACGTGCACACTTGACCAAAATGTGGTGTACACGACACTGCTCCAACAAACCGTATGCGCTTAATTACTCCCTTATGCTTCACCCTGCCCAGTTGTGGTCAGAGGATTGCCCGCTACGGTAGCGACATTTCTTCGCGAAAGCGCAGAATCAGACTAAGACCGTTGGAATAAATATACTCGACGCGCACAAACGAAGCAGCAGCGGCGCCGGAGTCATGATCGCCTTTCTATTGGTGTTCATGTAGCTTAGCTGTGGGTCGTCGATGTACCTCATTAACTTCCGCATCGTTCGAGTTTTGTACCACAGCCTAGTTTAGATAGCGGCTCATTTTTTTGCGAAAGGAGGGCTAAGGCACGACCGCACACGTATATCGATCAGGTATATCGAACTGCCACCCTTTCACACCCCAGCATTTTCACCTGAATAGCTTTTCCTCTCACAACTTCCTATTTTACTCATCAGTGTCCCGTTCGTTTCCCACCGGGACACGTATTTGACACTCTCGCCTAATGGCAGGTCGTCAGCCCCGAAGTTGAACACGATAAAGGAGGCGCACATAGTTTTGCAATACGCCATAGTGATTTTCTTTCTTTCTGTTTTTGTTGAGCTGTGTCACTGCTGACAGTGTTGCTGCTTTCCGTTTGTCTGCGGATTTGCACTAATTTTCTCTTTATGCCTCAACTAGGATTCTTATTACGAGATTTCCGAATTTTCATGACAAGCAGCACTCTTGGCACTCACTTGCCTTGAACCTAACCTGCCTTTCGAAAGTCATCTCGAAAAGAGGAGGGAAGCAGAAGATGGGGGAAGAAATGAATGGCAGGGAGGTCAACCAGACGCACGTCCGGTTTGCTATCCTGCACTGGGGGAAGCAGTGAGGGGATTAAGGGAGAAGAAAGAGAGAAGTGATGGGCAACGTGTGTGTAGATGTGACCTTGTCCATTGCATGCTTATAAGCGGTCGCGTAGTCCGGTCGTCTTTAGAAAACTTAGCAATGCCCGCGTCGCTGTGCTGGCTTGCGACGCGTAGAGCCATGAAACAAGTATCTTCTCTTCGAAAAAAGGTCTATCGTCTAGTGTCTCTAACGTTTCTCGTAGCAAGTTGCGTTCGCTCGCTTCATTAGAGTGGTAATTTGCCTAATCTGTGCCGAAATACACCACTGGTGTATTTAGACTGGGGTAAAAATTATGAGATCCCAAAGCCTCGCCTTTAGCAGTTTAGTGCGATAGCGACATCCTGTTCCCAGTGCGTACTTCAAACACATACTGCACGAAACCTTTTTGAATTCGTTATCCACCCACAGCGTGGCCTTAAGAGGATAAGCGCAGTAGCGTGTGTGCATTTTGTCGTGGGGTACCGGCTTTCAACTACGGAGCCATTATGATAATCACATATTCTGACGGTACGATTATACCACACATTATTAATGCAATATTTTATGTTGCATTGTGAAACATATATACGTGACGCGTGTGTTTGTGAAGCATGAAAGCTACTTTCAATACATTTCCAAGCAGATGAAGTTCTTTTCGTTGTTCTCACAAGCAGAGGCGTGGCCGTGTAATTCGTAAAAGCGACTCAATGCACACAATCTAGCCTGGTACATCCTCTTGGCCCTTAAGCACTCCAAGAAAATGGCACACAGATTCGCAAAAGTATTGGCGCGCAGATAGCACATCTACATCTGCGTTTTCAAAGGCACTTCAATAAATTTTGGGGGTGTATTTTGCGACGCACTTACATTCTGACCAATATGTAAATATGTGAAAGGTGAGCAGTTTTGATATGCGAGGTAATAAAGAAAAAAAAAGAGGTGTGGCCGTGTTGTAGAACAACCGTTTGCCACGTCAACGACACGGGTTCAATCCCCACTTAGTCCCAAACAGCCTTGGTTTGGTACGCACTCTGCTCCAGGATTTTCATCATTTATTTATTTTTTTGCATCGTTCTAAATTTTTTGCTTACGCATAAGATGATTTTTAACTCACAAGCAACGATGCCGTCACCGACATCGATGCCAGAATTTATGCGAAACGAGCACTTTATTTTTATTTGCGACAAAGACTTGTCTAACGCTGTCGCGTTAATATTGACCTCTTCTAAATTGCAGGCTTACTGTTTGCTCTCGTTGATCTATTTGTTGTACCTGGTGTTCGTGTTGGCGCTCCTGGTGTTGATAGTGACTTGGTCCTGCCACTTTTATTTATGTACTTGTCCACTTTTATTGAATTTCAGGACGCCTTGTTCGTGCAAAAGAACGGAATCTGTATAGGGTCAAACGTAGCACAAGACTCTATACCAGATATATCTTTCAAATTTCTGCAGTGCTCTCCGCTGTGACAATGACAGGATCGTTCACATTGAAGCGGCGAGAATTCATTCAGTGTAGCCCTCACTACAAAAATTTTTAGTAGGCGTCAGACTAGCAACTGACTGAAATGGCCGAAGAACATCTAGCGAGCACATTACGTGGATTTTGCTGAATATCAGGGATTATTGGTATTGTACTTTCTCGCAGAAGTGGTAAAGAGAGAGAGAGAGAATAAATTGAAAAGTAGAGAGGTCAACCAGAGTCGTTACCCTACACCAAGTGAGGGGGAACGGGGAAGGTAGATTAGAAGGAAAGCGAAAAGAAAAGTTGACGCGCAAAAAAAAAAAAATGCGCGGGGTAAGGGGCTGTAGCCTATTCAATATGCCACTACCGCTCAAAACGTTCTATGTGAAAAATAATTTATTTATATTGATAGTTTTCCTCTACAACTCTCACGCCGTGAATTATGCCATCATAGTTTCATTATTAGAGAAAACATTAAGATAAAAGTACCTTTTTTAGGTTTAGTGCCGAAATCTGCGCGCATGACATCATGAATTTCTAAGTGTACTTGTGCTGACATTGGATCGATTAAATTTTCCGAAACCTGGTATGGTAAGTCTCTGGCCCCATCAACGGACATTGTGGTTCATTTTTTGTTACCTATTAAGAGTCACGTAGGTCTCACAATTACCGTCAGAATTTATGAAGTCACGAGCTTTAGTGCGGGAATTTCAAGATGGCGTTGTGACCCGCATTATTTTCTGTTTCCGCGTTGGGTCGTTTACCAAGCGCCTTCTCACAGCGAGAGTGACGATTTCGCAATTGTGAAAGAGTGATTTACTAATAGCATAAAAACCAATCTCCTGTTTAGTGTCTCTTTAGAAGAAATTCTACTTGGTGCAGTGAAGCACGCGAAACACACGAGAAAAAAAATGGAGAAAATAAATAAAAATAAAAAAAACCAACGATGGCCGCCACCTAGCTCTGCTCTTCAGTCTATAGGCAACACTAAGGTAAAACTGACATGTTTTACTCCTTTAACTCTTTTGCATAAAGTATCACGTAACCCCAGAAAGTTCTGGTGTAACAGATCTTTCCGCATAGTCTTCTTGTGTGTTTTAATTGAAATGATGTAATAGAAGAGGTTGGTGCCATTATGGTGCCATTGGCTGCTCCTTCTCACTTAGCCGACCAAATATGTCGCAAGAAAAAAAAAGCAATAAGGGCACAAAATGCAAGCTAGTAAAGAACACGATGCGAAAGTACAGTACGGCTGAACATCACATGGTGGCATAGATACGCCCAATAGGTTTACATGAACACAACTTCTACACACAAGGTCGGTTCACACACTGAGACGATTGTGGTTTCGCATAATGTCAAACGTGTAAAGTGCAACACGTACAATGGTATTCTAGCAGAACTGATCAGTGCCGAGATAGCGCGCATGACAGCGATTGCGAGAAGTGATTCTTAAAAGAGAAAAGAAGAGAAAAGTGAGCCCCGTTATTGTCTGCTTCAATGAGCGACACCGCCACAGTAGCTCACGAGATATGGGGGTGAGGAGGGATAAAAAGGATAGGAGTAAAGATGTAGGAAAGCGGAAGAAGGAGAAGAGAAGAAGAGACGTGAGGTGGTAAGCCACAGCGAGCGAGGACAAACTGAGGGGATAGAAGAGATAGGAAAGATGGGAGCACGGTCACTGAAGTCCGAGGACGGGGCGCACCTGCGAGAGCTCCTTTCGGCGTCGGTAGATGGCGTAGAGCAAGTCCAGTCGGTCAAAACAACCAGGGAGACTCTTCGACAGGTGTTATGGACAGACACGATTCCAAAGTGGCACCAATGTCTAAGATAGGTAGAGTCCGGTGCATAAATAGACGTAGCCACGAGAGCCGAGCCCATTCAGACATAGGGTATATTAACATGCAGGGTGGTAGGAACAGGCTGAAGTGGGAAGAGATAGAAGAACAGCTAAGGGAAGAGAGGCCGATGGTATACGGTTTTGTAGAAACACATCTCAGGGACATGGAACAACCTCCGAACAATCCGGACTACGCGTGGGAATATTGTAACAGAACAGAAGGCAGCAGAAAGGGGGGTGGTATTGGGGCATTCATTCATAAAAGTACAGACTGGCAAAGGGTCAAGCAGGAGTGCAAGGAAAATTTATGGCTAAAAGGGAAAGTGGCAGGTCAAATGACACTCCTTGGTTTCGTGTACTTGTGGACGGGAGCAAAGGCCAGAGAGGAAAACCAGGCAATGGTAGAGTGTATATCAAAGGACATTCAGGAGTTAGGAAGAGAGTGCGAGATAATTATATTAGGAGACATGAATGCGCACATAGAAGATATAGATGGGTATACCGACCCGACAGGCAAAATGATCATGGATATGTGTGAAAGGCTTGATTTGATCATTTGCAACAGTACCGAGAAGTGTGAAGGGCAAATAACATGGGAGGTAGGAAGGCTGCAGTCGACGATAGATTATGCACTGATGTCACATAGGATGTATGATAAGCTCAGGGGAATGCATATAGATGAAGGTGGCTCCAGAAGTCTGGGTAGTGATCACAAACGTATCAAGCTAAGTTTTGGAAGAGCAGTGAAAGTGGGAAGGAGACAAGATGAGCAACTACAGGAAAATTTTTATACAGAAAGGCAAATTGAAATAGCCACTAAACAAATTGAGAAAGTAATCACGGAGGATAATAGGACAGTGTGGACATACATAAATCTAATTAGACTCTTTGAGCTAGAGCTTGCTAAGACGCGTAACAAGTCACCCCGGAAAAGAATACACAAACCCAAAAGTTGGTGGGATGAGGAAGTTAAGAGAGCCATAGCAAAACGTCAGGAAGCCTCTAGGGAACACAGACATGCTAAGCAGCGGGGTGAACCGACAGACGATGTTGAAAGAAAATGGGAAATCTTTCTAAGCTGTAGAAGGGCTGCATCCCTTCTGATCAATGAAAAGATTAGAAGAAAGGGAGCTCAGTGGCTGGCAGAAGTACATAAAAAAGATAGAAAGGCAGCTGCAAAATTTTGGAACCATCTAAACTCCCTAAGAAATGAGACGAGCCTAGAGCAGAGCTTTATAACTACAGCCCAAGGTGCCAGGCTAGAAGGGGACGAAGCTATTGAATATATAAGAGCAAGGGTGACAGAAAAATTTCAACAAAGAAGTACTTTATGCACCACAATAGACAAGGACGAATCAAGTGGTGCAATGGCTCCATTTTCACAACGAGTGTGGGAAAGGGCTGAGAAAAGGGTTCCTAGTAGTACATCAACAGGCCCAGATGGCATTCCAATTAGGCTGATAAAGACATTAGGTCCGAAGTCTAAGCAGGCTTTGAGAGAGGCAGTGAGCAAAATAATAATCGATGGTGAAGTTCCCGATGGATGGAAACTTAGCAGGATGAGCATGATCTATAAAGGAAAGGGGGACAAAGCTGACATAAACAACTACCGTCCTATAACAGTGACATCAGTGGTCTACAGGCTGGCGATGCAGATTATAAAGGAAAGACTGCAGGCATGGATAGAAGATGAGGGGGTGCTGGGGGAACTGCAGAATGAGTTTCGGAAACACAGGAGGTTGGAAGACAATCTGTTCTCACTGACGCAGTGCATCGAAATAGCAGAAAAGGAACACAGGC
The DNA here is from genome assembly GCF_043290135.1 of Rhipicephalus microplus. Taxonomy (NCBI): domain Eukaryota; kingdom Metazoa; phylum Arthropoda; class Arachnida; order Ixodida; family Ixodidae; genus Rhipicephalus; species Rhipicephalus microplus. Next base: position 27,066,169 of record NC_134703.1, read on the forward strand.
CCCTGTGGCTAGCATTCTTGGATATCAAGGGAGCGTACGATAGCGTGGTTCAAGAGGAATTGTGGGGAATACTGGACACACTAGGCGTGGATCATGTAGTCACTAATCTTTTAAAGGGTATCTATAAAGGTAACAAGGTAGTTATAAAGTGGGAAAAACAGGTATCCAAGCCTGCAGAGGTAAAACGGGGGCTTAGGCAGGGGTGCCCCCTGTCACCCTTATTATTCATGATGTACCTACAAGGATTAGAGGCAAAATTAGAGGGAAGTGGGCTGGGCTTCAACCTCTCTTTAGTCAAACAAGGAAAACTTATTGATCAGGCACTACCAGCATTAATGTACGCAGATGATATAGTGCTAATGGCCAACAACAAGGAAGATTTGCAGAGATTGATGGACATCTGCGGTAATGAGGGAGATAGGTTAGATTTTAGATTCAGTAAGGAAAAATCAGCAGTCATGATTTTCAATGACAACGAAGGTAGTGAGCTTAGGATACAGGACGTCACGCTAGAGATAACAGATAAATACAAATATCTGGGCGTATGGATAAGCAATGGGACCGAGTACCTGAGGGAACACGAAATGTACGTGACGTCTAAAGGTAACAGGAATGCAGCAGTGATGAAAAATAGGGCACTGTGGAATTACAATAGGTATGATGTTGTGAGAGGAATATGGAAAGGGGTCATGGTTCCTGGGCTGACGTTCGGCAATGCGGTCTTGTGCATGAGATCAGAAGTTCAGGCAAGATTAGAAATTAAGCAACGTGGAATAGGTAGGCTTGCTTTAGGAGCTCAAGGGAATACACCAAATCAGGGAGTACAAGGTGATATGGGATGGACATCATTTGAAGGCAGGGAAGCTAGCAGCAAGATAAAATTTGAGAAGCGATTGAGAGAAATAAAGGAGGAGCGTTGGGCTAGGAAGGTTTTCAGCTACTTGTACATGAAGAATGTCGATACAAAATGGAGGAAGCGAACCAGGAAGTTGACTGGTAAATACTTAGAAAACAGCAGGTGGCCAAACCAAAAAGAACTATCGGTTAAGAAGAAAGTGAAGGAAACGGAGACTGACATGTGGAAAATGGGCATGATTAAGAAGTCCGCACTAGAGATCTATCGAACGTTTAAGCAGGAAATTGCCAAGGAAAGGATCTATGATAATACTCGGGGTAGTTCTCTACTGTTCGAGGCAAGGACGGGAGTACTGCGAACCAAGACATATCGGGCCAAATACGAAGGGGTAGACACAGTATGCAGTGCGAGTGGAGAGGAAGAAGAAACTGCCGAACACTTGATAATGTTCTGTAAAGGGCTTCACCCTATAGTTCAGGATGATGGCGCAGAGTTTTTGAAAGCACTGGGGTTTAGGGACCGGGAGGGCAAAATAGACTTTAAGCAAGTAGACTTAACTAGAAGGAGGTTATCTGATTGGAGGCTAAAGTCAAGGCACGAGTGAAAATTAAACTCTTCACTGCAAAGTACGAATCCTCAAACTCACTTGTTAAGGAAAAAATAAATAAATATAGTTTTGAGTTCATTAAGTACCACGGCTTGGTGGCGCTAGCTACCGCCCGATCTAAAGGGTACAGCCATATCCATCCATCCATCCGTCAGAGCTGCGCTGTCGTCGAAGGTCGTCGGCGGCAGGAGGTGACGGAGGGCGAGCCCAGAGAAGTGATTCTTAAAAGAGTGTTTAGACGATGGCGTTCCAGACACTGCGATCAGACTCAACTCCGTCTTTAAGGTATAAGGCAAAAAACACTTGTTTATTTAACTGCGTTCGGAAGCGCTCTGCTATCACTTGAGCGTCCCCGCGTCCCTCGCTCGCGCTCTTCTTCTTCTTCCTTTCCTTGTCCCAGCCCAGAACGTGAAAAATAATCAACATTCCCGGCCGCGCAAAGTTAAACACATAGTTCAAGTGGGTACAGTCTTTGTATCGGCCTGATCGCAAGGTGACCGCCTTGCAACTTGATCTTGCAAGAACGAATGACACCGTCTGCACTGCGGTACACTTCCGTGACCCTTGCAAGCTTCCATAGCTGGCGTGGAGTGTTGTCCGCATGCACGAGAATGATGTCCCCTTGTTTCAATGCTGTATTTGATTTCGTGTCGGCAAAGTGTGCAGATCATAATTGCAACAGGTATTCTTTTTGCCAACGCTTCCAAAAACTTTCAACCAGCAGCTTCCTGTAGTTGTGTCTGCGTATGGCGTCTGATCGTTTGGAATTACTGTTGACTTCGTCAGCGGTCGCATACGGTATGGAAGTCAATCTTCGTCCAAGGAGAAGTTCGGCTGGCGTCAAAGTGCAAGGTTCTCCTGCATCTGTCTCGATGAAAGTCAGAGGCCTAGAGTTTACGACTGCTTCGACCTCCGCCAGCACTGTCGATATTTCTTCGTAATTCAGGCGAGCTTTGCCGATAATTTTTCGCAGCGGAAGCTTCACTGATCGTACAAGGCGTTCCCACCATCCACCCCACCAAGGAGCATTTGGTGCTATAAACTTCCACGAAATGCCATTGGTGCTGAGGTGACCAGCGACGTCCTCTTCAGGGAACATTCGGTTTAGCCGCTTTATGTCTGCCGATGTCTTGTGAAAGCTTCGCGCGTTGTCAGAATAGATCACCCTAGGTAATCCTCTCCGAGCTGCAAATCGTCGTAGGCACAGCAGGAAACCCTCGGATGTCATTTCCGAGACAAGCTCGAGATGCACGGCTCTAGATACGGCGCACGTAAAAAGTGCAACGTAGCACTTCGTGTCCCCTTTCTCCGTGCGTGCATACAGAGGGCCCGCGAAGTCGACTCCTACAACTTCGAACGGGTTCGTTGGTGTCACTCGATCACTTGTTAACGGAGCAGTCTCAGCAGTTCCTGGGCCCGCACTGAAACGCTTGCATATGTTGCAGCCATGCAGCACTCTTTTTACCAAAGAGCGAGCTCGACAAATCCAGTAGCGTTCCCGAAGCTGTGTAAGTGTATCTCTAACTCCTCCATCTAAGACTTGAAGATGGGCTCTGTTTGCCAAAAGTGTCGAAAAGTGGTGACTTGACGGCATTATGATTGGGTGCTTGACATCTTGTGTGGAATGCATGAGGGATAAACGGCCTCCAACCCGAAGAATTCCGTCTTTGTCTATGTAAGGGCGTAGTTCAGCGATTCGAGATGTAGACTCGACTGGTTGGCCGTTGGTCAAAGTGGTGAGTTCTTCAAGAAAGCCTTGCTCTTGTGTACATCTTATCCAATACTGTTCAGCGTTCAGGATTTCTGTTGCCACGAGGTGTCCTGTATGATTACTTCTTTTTCTGCATCGGTCAGTAAATCTGAAAATCCACGCAGTGACTCTGAGTAGGTGGTGAAGCCTGCTGTACCGTTGAATATCAATTATCGGAACTGAGAAGCGTGTCATTAGTGCGACGTGGACTGTTGTAACTTCACCTTGGGTGGCTTCCGCTATGTCTAGTTCACAGAACTGTAGGGGCCATTCAGACATCGGTTTAGTTAGCCACTCGGGACCATGCCACCATTTTGAGCTGCACAGCAGTCTTTCAAGCGTCGCGCCACGTGTGAGTAGGTCAGCCGGGTTGTCCGTTCCAGGACAGTATCTCCACTTTGATGGATCTGTAGTGCACCTAATTTCATTGACTCTGTTGGCTATGAACTGTTTCCACTTTTTGACGTCACCTTTTATCCATGACAATACAATGGCGGAATCTGTCCACATCGTGTAGTCAACTTGAACATTCCTCAAAGCCCTCTTCACGTATGCCAACATTCTTGAGCCGATTAAGGCAGCCAGCAGCTCCAATCGCGGCAGCGTTGTTTCCTTAATGGGTGGTACACGGGACTTCGCAATCAACAGTATCGGCTCCTCAGGACTTGATACGACGTATATCGCTGTTCCGTATGCCACTGGACTGGCATCGCAGAAAACATGTACTTGAAGCACATTGGTCTTCCTTGCTCCGCCGCCCAGATAGCGAGGAACGACGACGTCTTGCAGTTGCGGCAGCTGGATGACCCAATCATTCCATTCTTTTTGCAGGTCATTGGGTAGGACTTCATCCCAGCCAATTCCTCGTATCCACAGTCTCTGAAAGAATATTCGTATGGCAATAGTATATGGTCCTACAAATCCCAACGGGTAAAATATTCTTGATGCTGACTGCAAGACAAATCGTTTTGTACCCGTCTGTGCTGTCAAAAACCGGAGTAGATTTTCAACCGAAAAGTTGAATTCATCCTTTGCAGGATTCCAAACCAAACCCAGGACCTTGACCGACGTTTCGTGAAGAACGACCATTACTAGTAGATTCCACTTGATTTTCAAGCGTGCGCATCAAATTTGCTGAATTTGTTGTCCATTTTCGCAATGTCATGCCGGCCGATTTCATTATTGTGCGCGCTTCTCGGCATAGTTTAGCGGCTTCCTCTTCTGTGTCGGCACCAGTGACTAAGTCATCCACGTAAAAAGACTCGGCAAGAGTTTGCGCTGTTTGTGCCATGACAGCCGGTGCTCTTTTCACGTGGTAGAGAATAGTAGCTGTGAGCAAAAATGGGCTACATGTAGCTCCAAAAGGCACTCGTGTCATTCTCCACTCTTGCAGCTTGCCCTTGGATAAATCTCCTTCTGCAAACCAGAGAAAGCGGAAAGCGTCTCTGTCGTCCTCCCGAATCGCAATTTGAAGGAATGCCTTTTCTATGTCCGCGATAACTGCCACCGGGTGCGTTCTGAAGCGTAGCAGAATTTGCACGAGGTCTTGGTATAAGTTGTCACCCTTTTGAAGGCAGTCATTAAGGGACTTGCATCCTTTGGCATGTGACGAAGCGTCAAACACCACTCTCATTTTCGTCGTCAGTGCTTGTTCACGCATGACTTCCTTGTGTGGCATGTAATATAATTTCGTCACCTCTGCAGGTACGTCACTGACTACTTCGGCGTGTCCTGCCCTCAAGTACTCCCTTATGGTATGGTCGTACATTTCGAGCAGTCCTTTCCTGGAGTTGAGACGGTTGACAAGCTTGTCCAGTCGAGTAACGGCTACTTGCCTGTTGCTTGCAAGCTCGAAATTATCCTTCCAAGGGAGGGTCACTTCATATCTTCCGTTTTTGAAACTAATCGTTTGCTCAAAATGCCTCATAGTGTCGCTCATTTCAGGTGGCTTGTTTATCGCGTCCGTAATTCCTATGTTTTCAAGTTCCCAAAAGGAGCGCAATATCTCGTCCGAATCGGTAGCTTGGGCTTTTAGCACGCACACCATCATTTGTGAAGTAGTTGGGTGGGACACCAAGAGCGATGTGCTTCCCTGGAAGGTCCATCCAAGCTTGGAGTTCAGTGCGATCAATGATTCGTTGCCTTCGCACCGTGAAACTTCGCCGGTCAACACTTTCCACATCTGATCGGACCCGATAAGTACGCTGATGCCACTCTTAGTTATGATAGATGGATGTTGGAGTTCATCGGCAACATCGTTTCCCAGCTTCTTGAAAGACGCAACGAAGGCTACGTCCATTGCAGTCTCTGCGATGTCTTGGCAGATGCTTGGGATCTCTATTGCAGTTAAGACTATTTCCGCGTCGGAAAACTGGCTTCGCAGTCGTAGTTCTACTATGCGACGCCTCTTAGCCTCTTGGTCCGATGTATTTGCGAAAGTATTGAAGGCTATTCGAGTTGCTCCCACGCTTTTCAGCTTGAGGTGCTTGGACAGATCTTCAGTTACGAAGGTCCTCTGACTGCCACCATCGAAAACGCCTCGTATGTAGCGGCAGGTGTCATCATTCATGACCCATGCTCTGAAAGTCTGAAGAAAAAAATTGCCCGCAGCTTCCCTCGGGGGAACACTGAGGAGGATGCGGACCATATAATTGGTTAACGGGGTGTTAAAGTGCGACTTACTTGGGTCGATGGCTAAATTGGTTAACGTGGTTGTGAAATGGGGTGTTAAATGAGTGAAAACGTACACACGTATGCGAAAGGGCGGCGCTGGTCGAAGGGACGTCGATCATTGTGTTTGTGGATTCGTTGGAATTCATTTCACCGCGACCTTGGACGTCGACGCGCCGTACAAACCAACCGACGAGCGGCAACTGAGTGAGCGAGCGCCGACCTTGAGTATATATACAGCACGACGGTGCATGCACTGTCAGCTGTTGAATGTTCTCGAAGCGCGACGCCACATGCGCGTCCACTGGAGAATCAGGAGAATTGTAGATGTCGAACGCGGTGTGTAGAGGAGGAAGGGATGCACAGATGGTGGAAGAGTGGGCGACGGCGCGACGGCGCATGCGCGCGCGTCAGCTGTCGAATGTTCGAGAAGCGGTGTGGACGGCGCGGACGACGCGGACGGCGCACTACAAGGCGCGAGTATAAGATGCTCCGCATCTAAAACGGAAGGGGTAGAGTCTTCCTTGACGGGTCTTCTTCCAAGTGATGCACAGACTGTCATAGTTTTTTCGTAGTTCTTGTTAGCACAGTCTGACTTTCGCGAACACCTATCGGGATCGCACATGCTTGTAGCGTGTCGAGCTTGGCATCTGGAGCAGGAAATCCTCTTTTTGCAGTCCCGTGCCCGATGTCCTTTGGTGGTACAGCGGAAACACCTTTTGTCGTTGGAAAGCAGTTCCTTCTTCTGCGTCAGTGACAAGTCAGCTGTGCAGGCTTCCGATCCGTGATGGCTGGACGAGCAGAATACGCAGTTGTCCTTTTTTAGATGCGGACCATCTTATACTCGCGCCTTGTAGTGCGCCGTCCGCGTCGTCCGCGCCGTCCACACCGCTTCTCGAACATTCGACAGCTGACGCGCGCGCATGCGCCGTCGCGCCGTCGCCCACTCTTCCACCATCTGTGCATCCCTTCCTCCTCTACACACCGCGCGCGCTTCACTCCTCCACCATCTGTGCACCCTTCCTCCTCTACACACCGCGTTCGACATCTACAATTCTGATTCTCCAGTGGACGCGCATGTGGCGTCGCGCTTCGAGAACATACAACAGCTGACAGTGCATGCGCCGTCGTGCTGTATATATACTCAAGGTCGGCGCTCGCTCGCTCAGTTGCCGCTCGTCGGCTGGTTTGTACGGCGCGTCGACGTCCAAGGTCGCGGTGAAATGAATTCCAACGAATCCACAAACACAATGATCGACGTCCCTTCGACCAGCGCCGCCCTTTCGCATACGTGTGTACGTGTTGACTCATTTAACACCCCCTCCTACAACCACGTTAACCAATTTAGCCATCGACCCAAGTAAGTCGCAATTTAACACCCCATTTCACAACCACGTTAACCAATTTAGCCATCGACCCAAGTAAGTCGCACTTTAACACCCCGTTAACCAATTATATGGTCCGCATCCTCCTCAGTGTTACCCCGAGGGAAGCTGCGGGCAATTTTTTTTTCTCGTACCGAGTTGCTGTGAAGCACAGATGACGTCGGTTTCCCACGCCGAGAGTACGTCGACTGACTGGCCACGGGGAGTGTTCCATGTTCTCGTCCTTTGGCATCCTTAAAATCACTCTTCTCCAGGCTTTCCAGCTCGATACACAGGAAGTTGAGCACACGGTCCAGTCCCACGAATGTAGCTTCAGCTCTCGAGTCATATGCCAACTGGACGGCACATGATCGATGATACTGCACGACTATATCCCGTGGAAGAGCACGCAGTAGTATGTCGCAGAGCATTGACGAAAATGACGACTTGTGCACACCCAAAGTCTCTAAGCCTCGGATATTCACGAGAACTTGGTCGTACAAGCTGCGTAGCGCTTTGGTGTCAGTCGATGAACGGACAGGGCTTAACATCCGTAGCTTGGCGAAATATTCTTGCTCCAGGCGCGTCTTGTCCCCAAATCGCTTCTGTAGCATTTTGATGGCGTCACTGTAGCAACTTTCTGTCGTCGGAAGGCCCGCAATTACTGATGCAGCGTCTCCTTTAAAATACAGTCGCAGGTAATGAAACTTCTCTGTGGCAGTGATGCGACTGTTACTATGAACAATTAGGTAAAATTGTTCCCAAAATTCAGTCCACTTGCATAGGTCTCCAAAAAAAGGAGCTATTGTCAGTTTAGGCAATTTAACTCCAGTTCTGTCTGATGGTGCTACGACTGTCTGGGCAACTGTTTCTTGAGTTCCGGTCGATGTCCTTAGCATGCGATCTTTCTTGCTGAGAATCTCAGCGAGAATGCGCGTAGCAACGTCCTCGTATTGTAAGACAGCGTTATACTCGACCTCGAACTCCTCGTCAGGTATATGCGGCTCAATCTCGTTGTTCAGGTTTTTAAGCTCTTCGTTATTAGCCTTCAGTCTCTCATATATGGAGTTGAGCTGGTCATAGGAGGAAGAGTCGTTAGCGAGGAGCTCACTTGCCTCGTTTATAATCCTCGTGTTCTGTGCTCGCCGCGACGTCCGCTTCGACTTCAGTCGCTCCATGCCGCTGCAGTTGACTGGTAGCCGTCCGTAGGGTCCTGGTTTTCAATCCCGGTTCTTCGGCACCAATGTTTAGACGATGGCATTCCAGACACTGCGATCAGACTCAACTCCGTCTTTAAGGTATAAGGCAAAAAACACTTGTTTATTTAACTGCGTTCGGAAGCGCTCTGCTATCACTTGAGCGTCCCCGCGTCCCTCGCTCGCGCTCTTCTTCTTCTTCCTTTCCTTGTCCCAGCCCAGAACGTGAAAAATAATCAACAAGAGAAAAGAAGAGAAAAGTGAGCCCCGTTATTGTCTGCTTCAGTGAGCGACACCGCCACAGTAGCTCACGAGGGATGGGGGTGAGGAGGGATAAAAAGGATAGGAGTAAAGATGTAGGAAAGCCGAAGAAGGAGAAGAGAGGAAGAGACGTGAGGTGGTAAGCCAGAGCGAGCGACGACAAAATGAGGGGATAGAAGAGATAGGAAAGATGGGAGCACGGTCACTGCAGTCCGAGGACGGGGCGCACCTGCGAGAGCTCCTATCGGCGTCGGTGGATGGCGTAGAGCAAGTCCAGTAAGTCAGAGCTGCACTGTCGTCGGAGGTGGAAGGTCGTCGGCGGCAGGAGGTGACGTAGGGCGAGCCCAGTCGGCCAGAGCCACGCTGACGCCGGAGATCGCAAGCGCGCGGAGCGCACGACCGGTCGGCCCGGAATCCAGCAAGCGAGTCCTCAGCGATGCGACCGCGCAGTTTGTATGGGTGTTCACAGATCCTGCTCGAGCGAAGATCCTCCCTCCCTCTTCGCGTCTTTGCATGCTAGTTAGAAATTGGCGCAGCATTTGCTTTCTTTTTCAGTAAGCGACTGCTGGTCTAAGACGCGCACGAATCTTATCGCATGCGCCCTCCGAGCGACGAAAACGGGCCGGCTCGTTTTAACGCTGCTTTAGTCGCGTTCGTCGCCCCCACTCAACGTTTGTAACATTGCCCCCACTCGCGCGCACGTTTATCAGTGGGTAGAACGTGCGATGCTCGGCAACATGTTATCGACTTCAACTTCATACGGAACATCAGAGTGACAGCTACGGTGATTAAAATCTCGTCGAAGGTGCCCATATAATTGATATGGCAATAAAAAAAATCCGAAAGACGAAGCATATTGTTTGCACTTCCTATTTTGAGCGAGTGTATAATGCACGTGAAATATATTATCGCAATAGGAATTATATGGACACTCTCGGCTGTATTTCGGCGTCGGCGTGAGCGTCGATGTCATGCACCCGTGTGTATATATATATATATATATATATATATATATATATATATATGAAGACGCGAGAAAGAAAAAAACTAGAGAAAAAAAAGACTCTGGCACGCAGAATCAAACGTGGGACCTCCACGTCGTGAATGCGAGGATTTTTTTTTCCTTTATATCCCGTGTACATGCAACATTTACAAACAAATATACATCAAACAAAGGACAAACATGAGCAATAGAAAATAATAAAAAAACGTCAACGTTAACAGTTTTTTTTTTAAATTTCTTCATCTGTAGACAGCTTTCTACTGAATGAAGTCATTCAAGCACATCTTGTTTAACCTTTTGTGATACCACGAATTAACAGACGAATTGAGAGAAGTATTGCCGAACCGGACGTGCATTAACATCAGCATGGCGCAGCGCCATTCTAGATTGCCATATACCATGCAGGCCCAGTAATATAACTAGGTCGAAAGGTATTTCTTCTTCATTTGATACTGGAAGAAATCTGATGCCATACGCCAAGAGGCAGATCTTTTTTCAAACTCATTTGGAGAACATTGAGGTTACACCCCCCCCCCAAAAAAAATAAAATAAAATGTTGATTCATGCCTCTTTCTATAAACACTTTTTTTTATTGGAATATCTCGGTACAGTTTTGCGTAAAAAGTTACACAAAAATTTAGTAGAAACAGTTCTTCCTGTACCCCTCTATAGAACATTATACCACGTGGTCCCAGGCCAGAATGTCTTGAGCCGTGTAAAAAAAAATAAAAATGGAGGTAGCACCTGAAGCGAAATATTTTTTCTTTAAATTGCACACTGAAACCTTGCCCTTGAAAACATGGACGCAAAAAAAGGCTTATTCGTTCCTTGGGGCGACATATTGTCTTCTCTGCAAAATGCCGGAAACGATCGAACATGTTTTCCTTGACTGCTGGGATGCGGTCTTTTTCTGCGCTACCGAGGAGTACCTCCTTGAACGTTCAACGACGAGCTATTTATATCTGCCCCTTACCGCTGTTGGCGGGCATCTCGCGGGGAGAGCTATCGTGTTTTCAGCATTATCAGCAAGATGGCGCAATGAGTGCGCGGCGGCTCTTATCTCTCACGCGTACTTTGGCTCGCGAAGAGGAACGTAGTGGAGGATGTCTCGCGCGCCCTTATTTCCTGGTGGGGAGGATCATACGTCTTGGCTGGTGTTGGGTTTGCACTGGAACGACTCTGTTTTAGTTACGGGGCGCACAAAGGTCACTGCAATCGTTTTACAGCTTCCTTTTTCGAAAATACCACGTTATTAAGACTAAGCGAAGTAACAAGTGAGATGCTCATTCGCGTTCATCTTTACCTTTGAGTACGTTTCGTGCGTCCTTTGTCCGTGAGAAACGTGGGGCACGTTTCGATCTGCTTGCCATTTTGCGCGTAACCTTCCAATTTGTTGCTATCGCGTTCATTGCTTCGCCTTTGCGGCAAAGCTGTTACCTTTTTCTGGGCACGGGTTGCTGCACATTACTCGTGGATCTCACTTTATGTGACCGAAGAACTTTTTTCTCCTTCTCTTTTAATATTCTCTACTGTGCTGCGTGTAACTGATTGCGATGAACAATATGACAATATCACCTTTCGCAAGCAGCCATGGCATTCTCTGGTTGCCCTCTGTTGTGAATGGTCCCTATCACTTCCTGCTGCAGCGAACAACTCTAGCAGGAAGTGATCAAATCGAAAGCTATGATCCAGGGAGCTTAATTTATGGCACAAAATAATCTTAGTGTGCACAACTCTACGCATAAAAACAGCCTTATATGAGAACTCGTGCACTGAACTCAGATATTTTACGCATCGCTCATCCGTTAGTGGTGTCCAGCACTGACAAACTGTGCATTGGCATAATATTTCAACTGGTTTCAGTGTGCTATTATGTTTTTCGGGATTGTTCATTTATGGGTACCGTTCAATATATTTATTTTTTTTCGCTGCAGAATTTATCGATATGGAGTAGCTGAGGCAATTAGGACCTCAACCTCTCCTCAGCAAAACTGTTAGAACAGAACAGACTACTACACATGATGAAGGAATGTGCCAGGACATATTATCATATGCTTTTGTATATACGTTCTCGGGCATACAAAGCAATCTCGTTTCACTTGGAAGACTTCGATGGGTACGAAAACTTCAGCAGGGTCGTCGTTTGCCCATGGGGGTGTCATAGCAAGAATGTTTCCGAAATATTTTCGCTGTATTCCTCTTCTGATTGCGATTCTTTTCGTCCATATTCCTTTGTCGTTGCGGCCTCTTCAATTGGCGAGAATCGCTCGGGGCTCTTCGTTGATTGCTCATTGAGTTCTTCTACTTCCACGCGGCACACTTTTTGTCCGACCTCCGAGGCACTTAATTTGGTTCTCGGTGGCTGCAATTTGTAAAACTGTTTTTTTTCGCAATTCACTATCTTTTCGATGCTATGCACATTTGTCTTCGCCGCGGGGAAGCAAACGGCGCATTCATTTTCCAGACGCGATGGCCCTCCGGAGCAAAATTAATTAGATGTGGAACATATTCGATTCCTTCTGAAAGGGAAAAGGCTGAAGAAAAAAGTTGAGATTGTAGTGAGAGGGTTGAATATGCGAAACTTGTGATTCGCAGGACATGCTGCGATGCTATAGATGACACTATAACTCTTCATGTCATATGCGTCAGCAGCCCGCTTTTGTATTATCAAACTTTTCAGAACTAAAAATATGAACATCAATTAACAAACATGCCCAAAAGACACTCCCTTACAGATGGATTAAGATTCCAAGCTCAGCTCGGAAACTTCCATCGTATAATCTTAGATTGCTCGTCGCCCGCGCGTGGTTGTTTCATCTCGACCTGAAACAAAGAGAGATAGAAGGCGGATAGCGTTGACATAGGGCAGTAATGCGTCGTTGTGTTTATCGCAGATTTCGGCAGTTTATACGGGTTTTCATCCCATGTATACGTTTCAAAGGTTCTGAACGGCGCTAATTTTAGGACTAAACTCTTGTTCAGTTGAAAGCAACTACACGCATTTGCCCTTTCTCAAGGTTATTACAGCATTAAATGCATTTCAGGCATTAAATTATAGACTTTTGAAGTTATATTTGAAAGAACACTGCTGTTTTTTTCGTATACAGTTTATTGCGCGTAACTTGTCGGCACTATATCCCCGAGGCACAGCGCACCCAGGTTAGTAAACAAGCTATAGCTATGTGCCCTGGTTAGAACTTTATACAGCCCAAGAACTGTGAATTTCACATGCTCCATGCATGTTCGAGGTTGTAAAGCTTACGTATAAATGTTTACTGCATGATCTTTGTATTTATGCTAGTAGCAGCCCATCGAGAGCTGCATTTATATGGAAATTGACTTTTAGGAGACAGGACATATTTACATGGTGCACGAGCAGGCTGATGCACTTTTTGGCTGTTTATTTTAACAAATATTCCTGAAAAAATACACTCTTTCATCCTCACAAACCCGAAAGTTTGAAGGATTTTCGTGCGGCGTATGTCCAACATAGCATGGGTCTGTTGCCCTGTGGCCAGTTTAGCTGTGACAATTTTTTCATCAAATCCGTTCTCAAAACACGAAGATGGTGCCATTATTTATGGTGGCCTTTCTATTTCACACTCCCAGCCGTGTGTTTCATCTTCACAACTTTAACCAATGCCATACTAGCCTTCACTGTAATTTTAGTTGTACAGCCATGATATTCTCGACGTTTTATTAGCGTCATAGCTGTGGCTTTTTGGTTTCGATGCTGCGCTGATGACCCGAAGCATGAGGGTTCGACCAGGACGTAGGAGGTTCCCTCTCGGTGTTTCTAGGCTGCATTGGCTTCTCTGAAGATACATCACCCCCACGCTAGATACTGAAATGCTCTTACTACGGGTTGGTTACAAAGACGAAGTGTTGCTGTAGCTGAGTGTTTCTCGTTCACCTTCAGACTTTTCACCTATTTTCGCAATTATACCGGGAACATAGTTCGCTTTTCGGCGGCGATGGAAGTGAACTCATCTGCACGCCCTCCCGATTTGCCGGCGACAGCGCCGGCAGCTTCAAGAAACCGAAACTGCCTTTCCAGTCACAGTGAGGCTACCCTCATTGACACTGCCAAGAGCGCCGACAGCTCCGATGAAAAATACGTGACCATCATGAGCCAGAAAGCAAAGCGGAGGATGCTCAGGGCATCCATGGACGCATCTGCTGTGAGGGCCCTGCAAAGCCCGCCGAGGTACACCGTCCTATTCTTGCCTACGCAACGATACATCAACGTGAGACTTTTGAACAGGCAAGCTGTATCATCAGAGGTCGAGGCACTGTTGCCGAATAGTATTAAGGATATCAGAGTAAATCCCCGGAAAAATGTTGTAGCAGTGGACGTCGCTCAAGCGTCAGCGTTAGATTCACTGAGCAAAGTCACCGTCCTCGGCAGCATGAATTTTCACACTATATTTCCGCTAGGAAATCATGCAGCTACAGGCGCCATATATGACATCGATGTGACCATCTCGAACGAAGATCTGCCGATTCTTATCAAGCCTGCTAATGATGGTCCCCAAATACTACAGGTGTGCCCTCTAGGAGAGTCAAGATGCGTGAAGGTAGACTTTAAGAGTGATTGCCTGCCGACACATGTTAAGGTGGGTCATTTCCGACATGCTGTGCGGCCATTTGTCCCTAAGCCGCTTCAGTGCCGAAAATGTCAGAAATTTGGTCATGTGAGTGCCGTCTGTAGAAATCCTACATGTTCTCGTTGTGGTGCACCACACTCTGCCGACAACAGTAAGGCTAATTCCTATAACTGCCCGAATCGCCAAGGGCCCCACGACGCCACATCAAAAGAGAGTGTCCGAAAATAAGGCAGGAGATTTCAGTTTCGAAGAAAAGGGTGAGGGACCGTTGGACTCACCGAGAAGCGGTTGCTGTCGTCAGGCGACATCGTTGTCGTCGCAGACGCTCATCTAGAACGCCTGCCCACAGTATCGAGCCTTCTGTAAAGCCCCCTTTCGTTGAATTGGCTTCACCACCACCGCCGGACAGAAGGAACACGTGCACTGAGAATGCTGCCCCTGAAAAGGAAGCTCTGGAAGAAGCATGGCCACCACTTCCAAGGGTAACCCCTGCAGAAAAACTGGAACGTGCACCGGTAGCACCACTTTCTGCATCTCGCCAAGATGAGGCGACAGAGCGTGACCATGTACTTTTGACGATGATAAAGTCTGTCATCAATGCCATTCGCACGCTTATAGGCAACACGAAGACGCCTACAGCACGATGCGCAGTGCAAGTATTGGATGCCCTGAATCTAGTGCTTGCCAACTTTGCATAGACAAAATGGCTCGTTCACTGCCTTCAATCCGAGATGAAGTACGTAGTGCGACAGTTTTACAGTGGAATGCCAGAGGACTTAAATCACGGATCTCATGTTTTCGACAGTACGTTTTCCGCAACGGATTTCCTATATTAGTAATATGTGAACCAAGTTTGTCAAAAGCGATAAAGCTTTCTGGCTACGAAGCCTTCACTTCATCGACTTGTGGTGAGCCCAGCAAAGTAATTATGTATATCCGCACAGATTTAACCTACATTACACATTTGGTGCAACACCATAATGGAAATCAATACGCATGCCTCCGCGTTGCAAAGAAGGAGGTAACCTTCACGCTTATCGGCGCATACATCTCACCATCTGGTCAGTTCGATGGTGAAAGACTACATCACATCTTGACCGCTACACCTGGACCCTGGATTGTTATTGGTGATTTCAATGCTCATCACTTGGTTTGGCGAAGCTCAAAGATTGATTCCAGAGGCCGGAAACTTGCTGAATTTTCCTCACGCCACAAACTTAACGTTATGAATGACGGCAGTCTAACGTATTTGCGTGGTTCGAGATATAGCAGTTGCTTGGATCTTGCATTGGTGTCACGGCGATTCACCCAACAAGTGCGATGGTTCACTGATATTGAGACTCACGGCAGTGATCATACTCCAACGTATCTGAAGGTCACAGGTTCTGCAACTTCCTCCTCATCAACTAACAGAAGAGTTAATTGGACAATGTACAAGACAAAGGTGGAAGAGGTATGCGATGATAGCGTGTGCGGCCTCGAGGAGGTAATAAAAATTGAGATAGAAGAGGTTATGTGCGCCTTTAAATACACATCAAAGCGTACAGAATTTGATACAGAACTTGAACGACTACGAGTGATTCGTAGGTGGGCTGAGAGGAAATACAGGCGCACTAATTCTATTAATGACCTGAGAGACGCTCGACGTCTACAAAAGAAAATCCAACGTCGAATGGACAAGCTGGAAGACCAATGGTGGAAGAAATTTTGTGAATCACTCGATCTTCGCAAGCCTATCTCACATATATGGAGGACGGTGCGTGGCCTTGGCTCGACTCCACAACAACGTTCATTCAGCACATTGGTTCTCCATTAAGGCCGCCTGCAGGTTGAAGTTGCTGAAGATTTCTGCGTGAGGATTGCGGGCAATGTGGTTACCATGAGTGACGAATTTCTCGGGGATGTTCTTGTAGCACGAGTTTCTGAACTGAATATGCTTTTCTCACCCGATGAACTGGATGCAGCTCTAGCCACCTGCAGACGTTCATCGTCACCTGGGCCGGATGGTATTACATACGCTGCTTTATGCCATCTTGGAAGACGCGGACGAGACCAGCTACTAAAATGCTACAACCAGTCATGGAACGATGGCGTCGTTCCAGAAAGTTGGAAATTCAGCCGATTGGTACCAATCCTCAAACCTGAGAAGTCGCCGCTTGATCTGGCATCATATGGACCCATTGCGCTATCCAGCTGCGTGGGGAAAATAATGGAAAGAATGGTTCTGACACGCCTCGAGTGGTACCTTGAACGCTATAATATATACCCAGAGGCCATGGCTGGTTTTCGAAGAGGCCGCTCTTCTATTGATAATGTCATCGACCTCGTAACCTCTGTGCAACAACAGAAATACCTCAAGCGCATCTCGGTTGCAATGTTCCTAGATGTGAAAGGTGCATACGACAACGTAACGCTCGATGCCATCCTAGATGCCCTGGCAAACATTGGAATCGGTGGAGAAATGTTTCGATAGATTCGGAGCTACCTACAGAGGAGATCCTTCTTCGTGCTTACTGCGGAAGGCCACACCATTGACCATTACACCGCTCGTGGCGTTCCACAAGGCGGGGTTCTTAGCCCTACGCTGTTTAACCTCACGCTTATTGGCCTCGTACAAAGTCTACCTCGATCAGTCAATCTCTCTACATACGCTGTTGATATATGTATCTGGGCTTCAGCAGTGACATGACCCCAGGTACGCCCGCGGCTCCAAAAAGCAGCGAGAATAACGTCGACGTACCTCCATGCTAGAGGCTTCACAATTTCCACCGAGAAGTGCGCCTTAGTCCATTTTACCCGCAAGCACATGATCTATTATCCTGTTTCCATCAACAACGTGAACCTTTCGTATACGAGACGTCACCAATTCCTGGGTGTCATCATCGACAGAGATCTCTCGTGGAGTGCTCACATTTAGCACTTGAAGAAGAGGCTCAGCTCTATCTCACCCGTGATGATATTTCTCGCTGGTAAAACGTGGGGCACATCAGTGTCATCTATGCTTCAGCTGTACAGAGCGCTCTTCTTGGGATATTTGCGCTTTAGCACGCCCGTGCTTTCCAACGCCGGAAAAACTAACATCAGGGTCCTGCAAAGCATTCAAGGCCAAGTCTTCCGCACATGCTTGGGGCTACCTCGGTGCGCTAATACGTTAGCAACAATTGGTATTGCTGAACACCATCCGATCACGACATATATAACTGTCGACACACTCCGGACACATATCCCTCACATATCCAGAGTGCCTAACCACCACCTTGCTAGCTTGCCACTAGAAAGACCAAAGGCAGCTTTTTCCAAAGTTGTTGCGGCTAACCAGAATTTCATCTCGTGGAGATTTTCGCCCGCAACCATACCACTATCTCCAGAGTGGTGCATAAAAAGACCCACTGTGCACCTTGAAGTGCCGTGGATATCTTAAAAGTCAAGCCTGTCATCTGCAGCCCTCAAGCAGATCTCACTGGACCTTTTGAATTTGTCGTATGCTAACCGAATTCATGTTTACACGGACGGTTCGGTCTCGGGAAGTTCGACAGGTGCCTTTGTCATACCATCTCAATCAATCACCGTCAAATTCAAGACATCACACGTCACGACATCTACGGGATTCGAGCTCGCCGTTCTTCGAGCCGCTGTGGAGTTTGTTAAGCAAGAATCCCCTAGTAGATGGGCCATATTCTGCGACTCCAAGGAAGCCCTTCAATGCGTACGAAGTCTACGACGTGGAAACTACCACCAGATGGTGTATTGTATTAATGAAATTTGTCATCGCGCCGCTGATTAAGGACACGACATTGTTTTACAATGGTTGCCGGGCCACTGTGGCATCAGTGGTATCCGCCTTGCCGACGACGCTGCCCGATGTGCCCACCATGGAGCGCCGAAATTTTAATGCCCTTGCCAAAGTAGACGCAGCTAGAGAACTTCGTCACATCGCGCATAATGCCACGCTTGCGCACTGAAATTCTCCACTTAACTCCAATCATTGCCCTAAGAACCTTAAGTCATTACTCCAGAAACAACTGCCATTCAAGATTTCTCGACGTGACGCTACAATGCTGTGCCGGCTGTGGACTGAGGTAGCGTTTACTAAGTCATTCAGCCATCGCATTGGCATGGCAGATTCATCCATGTGTTAAAGCTGCAACTGCATAGAGACTATTGAACATCTCTTGTGCCACTGTGCCCAATTTGGTGAAGATCGCCGGACTCTCCAGTGTCCCTTGAATAGACTCGATGACCGGCTATTTAATGAAGCAAAGATCTTAGGAGCCTGGTCGCGCAGCACATCAACACAGAAAGCCACACGAGCCCTCCTGAGATACTTGACAGCAACTTCATTGAGGGACGGCCTGTCGCCCCGCCGCAGTGGTCTAGTGGCTAAGGTACTCGGCTGCTGACCCGCAGGTTGCGGGTTCAAATCCCGGCTGCGGCGGCTGATTTTCAATGGAGGCGGAAATGTTGTAGGCCCGTGTGCTCAGATTTGGGTGCACGTTAAAGAACCCCAGGTGGTCGAAATTTCCGGAGCCCTCTACTATGGCGTCTCTCATAATCAAATGGTGCTTTTTAGACGTTAAACCCCACATATCTATCAATCAGGGACCGCCTGTGAAGCTTGGCATTGTGTGTGTGATGTGACCTGTGTCTATCCTTCTCTCTCTCTTTTTACTCCCCTCTCCCCCTCCCCATGTGTAGGGTAGCAAACTGGACGCATAGTCTAGTTAACCTCCCTGTATACCTTTCCTACATTTCTTCTCTCTCTCTCTCTCTCTTACTACGACAAGAAGTGCGATGTGACTAACTATCTCGGCTATGTTCTTCTTAATCATGTCGTATTTACATAAGGATTACACACTTCTGTCTTAACATTTATTGTTGTGACTAAGCACTTCGGAAAACTTCACGAATATTAAGCAGATAAAAAAATGACAAAAACATATGCACCATAAAGTCATTATCACAATCATATAGTTCGATTGTGTCCGTGCGTATAACACGACAACAAATGTTAGGGAAAAATTCGGGGTGCGTGGATATTTTAGGAACGTATTATTAACTGGAATGAGCAGTTTAGCGAGCGTAAACAGGATATGTAGAACATTGTCATAATTTATGATGGCCCTTTCGTCCCTTTAAGCATGACAACGTGTTAATCAAGTCCACCAGATAATGGCTTTGTTGTGCGTCTATGCGGTCCCCTGATTACTGGCGTCATGGTTGCCACACGCTAGGGAAGAATAGTGCTGAATTGCTCTGCAAAGCTACACGGCTAGATGGAGTGGCTGATGCCATACTGAGAAAAAAAGAGAAGCCTTCCGCAAATGCAGGCCGTTGAGCAGCTAAGACGAAAAATAAAAAATAAAGAGGTGGTCATAGGGAGAGGGGAGAACGAAGTTTAGATATAAGGACACGTCTGCTCCGCGTCACCGTTAACTGGAATAAATGGAAGGAGGGGACGTCAGATTAAGAAAACGGTCTGCAATTTTTTTTTTGCCACATTGTGGTGCGCGCTGTAATTGTTCGCAATTTCAAAGGGCCGCTTGTCAAGGAGAGACTTTTAACTCTGAAGGCGGCCCATTTGGGTTCCACTCGCAGGACATCGTCTTACCCATGATGTTCCCCATGGATTAATCGTTTATACGTCCCGTACGCTCTTTTCGTGGTACTGTCGGAAGCCAATGGGGAAAACTATTGCGGTTTGACTTCTCTTACGTCGCTGCGTGGAGCGCTCCTTGTTTGTGCTCTTAGCCTTGCTCCCCGGGCTATAGTCTCACGCATTCGATGTTTTTTTTTTTTTTTCAATTTCTGGATCACTTCTCTTCACCTTGCACGCCACTTTGTCGGCCTCCGCTTAGAAAACCAACCCTCTATCTGAAGAAAGCCTAAGGGTATGCAATTAGGAAATGTGCTTCCCGGAGGCAATCAACTGTCAGCTATAGTAGAGGTGAATCTCTTTCCCATTTAGCAGTGCCTCTCTCTCTCTATCTCTCTTTTTCCTTGTTGACATTGTTGGTGGCTGACGGTGCTCTTTTCTGGAATCAGAATTGTGTTCTGCTACTTTTCTTTCTGCATACTTTAAAACATTTTGAGGCTATATTCTTCTCTCCCTCCTTCTTTTTTTTATTTCTTCAAGAGTGTTATCATTCAATAATATAACACTAGATATTTAATAATTTATTTTTCTTGCACCTGAGTTTGACATGTTACTGCCAATAATTTGCAGTGTAGAAACTTAAACAGGGTGCAGAAGTACCTAACAAAAATAATAGTGTTCAATTTAAAAAAAATTAGCTATACTACACGGCAGCATAATATGTCACGAGAAGACACTATGTTTATGCAATAGTACATCTTGCCAAGGGCGTCGGTAGGGGGCAGGGAAATGGGGCAATAGCCGCCTTGAAGCCATACTAGAACGTGGCCCATGCCTAAGCTACACCAATGCTCGCGCCGGCTCCCACTCCAGCAGTGATGTGAAACGGGCGCTTACACTCCCCAAGACTAAATGCGGCTGACGTCAATGAATATTGTATAAGAATTTGCGACAATGTGTCCATTTTTTTTTCTACAACGAAAACAATAATTTGCATCAGCGCTTATTCACTTGCTCACGTTAGTTCTCACGTGAACATCAGATAAAACTTACTTTTTTGAAGGATGACCTGGCATTCAATATGGAAATGCGAAAGAGGCTTCGCTCCATGAAAAGCTTAATGAAGGTACTTTTTACTAATAGTGAACAATATTTTAATTATCTAAAATTTTTGAGCTAGTCGAGAAGGTAGCTTATTTTCAAGGAAGCTGCTGGCTTGAAAAAGTCAGTTGACAGCTCGTTATTCTTTTACAAATATCATATTTGAGCAGCAAAACGTGCTCTCATATTTTGTGCGAGTGTCCTTTCACGTGAATCTGCTTCCGCTATCGTGCCAAGCTGTTTGGGTGTTCGGTTTGCTGCCAGAAGCTATTATTGCATGACACAGTGTATCTACAACGAAATTCACTATTGAGAGACAATAATGTGTGTCACTTTTTCATTTATAGACACGGTATTGTTTTGCAGTAGCTGCAAGAAAGGACTTGCAGCACACTATTGGAATATTACTTTTCAATAAGCCCTTGGCCCTTTGTTTAAATTATACCAGCTACTTATACCAGCTACTTGAACTTAGCCCAGGGAATCGGTCACTACTTAAAACATGCTCCCTAGCTCGTTGAAACACTGCAGAATAAGGGCTTATGGTGTATGCTTGATCGCATGAGCCTACAGCTAATAAAATTCAACACATGCGCAGCCTTTTAATGAAGTTTCCACTTGCTAATTTCATATAGCTAGATAGTGCGACAGTCACGGCAGTTTGTAAGAAGCCTCTAAATGTTATGCTCGAGCAACACTTGAGCTAACTATTTTATGGTAAATATTGTACATGCAGCCAAAAAAACATAAAGGAAAGCAGAGAACGTTCTCTTTTATTTCGTGTGTTTGTGTGTTTAGAAAAAGTTGTTAGCGATTTAGAGATCTTGGAGCTCTACTGTGTTTAGAAAACGTGGTTAACGGTTTAGAGTACTAGGTACTCTACTATGGGAGAGCATAAAGCCGTCCTGTGGGTGGTGATTACACAACCCGGCTCGCATCAAGCCACTCACGCCACTTCACTACGGGAGAGCTGATCGCCGTCCCTTTGAAATTTAACTTCAAATATTTGTCGTGCTGTACGTGCGATATTTATTACACTAGAGAATTTTCTGCTGCTGTTTAAGACCCACAACACCAGTTATGGGGAGCCATCGTGTTAACAAAATCGAAAGAAGGCTTCGATGCTGGTGCAGGAAACAGATATTGTTCCTCGTAAGACAGAGCATGGTTAGCGATGTGTCCTTTAATCTTTTGTTTATATTGCCATTGGAAACAATCTGGATATCAGTATTGACGGTGCCTTTGTGTCCACGCATGAGTCCCGCAGGAGAATAAATCACTATAGCCCGGGGAGTAAGGCTAAAAGCACAAACAAGGAGCGCTCCACGCAGCGACGTAAGAGAAGTCAAACCGCAATAGTTTTCCCCATTGGCTTCCGACAGTACCACGAAAAGAGCGTACGGGACGTATAAACGATTAATCCATGGGGAACATCATGGGTAAGACGATGTTTCTTTGCGGCGCGCTGAGACAAATAACGATGCCGTTCTGCGGTCGCCTCGTGTTTTCTTCTGATGATACTCGCATGATCTTTTTTTGGTGTCTTTATCACTTCTACATCTTTCATTTTCTCTTTGGTGGCTTCGTCGGTATCTTCATAGTGGTAGAACAATACACGTGGGTACAAACGGCATTTGTCTTTGAGGCAGTGTGCAGCTCATTTGCTGTCATATAGGGCGTAAAATGTGTCACTGCGACGTTTACGATGTACCGTGACCCGAAGATACTGAAATGGTGGTATTCCGTGTGGAGTCTACAGGTGAGGTGAGAGCTACTTGACTTTACAGGAAGGTTGCTCATTTGATCAGTGGCCACTCGCTTCTCTTACTTGCAGACAACATGACACATTTATTTCCCACCTCAAGTTCCTACGCTGCTGCTGGCCATGCCGTCAGGTCAGCTTGGGTATACATTTGCTATATTCCTGACTTTAACGAGAGTATTTGCATGAATTGCGTTCAGCTCGATCAAATCAGCATGGCGCTGTATCTTCTTTCGTTTAATCAATTCTGTATATTTTTCTGCAACTACTACATCTTCACATAACGGACGTGTGCGTGCAAACTTTACACACGTACGTGGCACGGTCGAAGGCAAAGACGCTTCCCAATTTTGATTTCTGGTTATTTTCACGTTCTCAGTTCTCACTGGTATGGGATAACAGGGACCAGTTAGATTCGCACGGAGCCACATTGAATGGGAACCTCATTGAGGATGCCACTATTCGAGGGGTGCGGAAGGCCTGTCATATTCACATGATTGCACAAACCATGGAGCATGAAGCGCAGGATAACGCCATTCGACCAGCGTGTCTCACAGCTTTTCAACAGCGAACATGTACATGGCTAAGACATTCAGTTGCCTTTAACATTTGTCTTGTATTCTCCCGTTATACGTATCTGGAGTCTTCTGCGTGCTTTCGGCCAACGCTTCGCAGCCATATCTTGGGCTAACTGCTGCATTCATTTTTAGTGAACCAGTGGCGGGTAGTGGAACTTGCGCAGCTTCTGTGGCAAATACCTGTTTATGAAGAAAATAGTTTTTGCCCGTCATACGTTTTAGCTTAAGCTTTGCAGAACTTGCTCTTGAAACAGGAAGGCTGCATGACGTTCCGGTATGCAAAATCTCATCCATCGCCTCCAATCAGGTCTGTGCTTTTTGGAGTCATTCATGTCGAGGACACCATGCATAGGAAGTCGGCAATATTATTTACAACCTAATATTACAAAAAAGTTTACTTCATGTGTTTGCTATACTATAGACTAACCTTTTTTGCGGTAGAACCTCTATTTCCCTCTGCAAAGTGCTGCTTATTAGAGCAAGTACTATTGATAGGCGAAGCAGTTATCCCTAGACGAAGTTGGTCTACGAGTTTTTTTCCTTTGTTTAAGAGATAGCGGCATGAGATGTTACAGTGTCATGCGCTTACGTGTTTATAGATATTATTGGGTCAAGGTGCACTCGCCTCCTTTTTTTCAATAATACTGGAACACGGCTGTGAAGAAAACGTTGGAGGAGAGGAGAATGTTAACATGCGAGTTTGTCGTGATATGCTGAATAGAATACTTAAATGCGCCCCTAAATGCACTTAATACCGTGGCACGTCGTGCATATTTTGTAAGGCTGCCTTTGCATAGTTTTTTATAGAGTGGTCTGTAATGTTTCCTCCCGTGCACTTCTTCGGGCTTCTTATTGGCTCTGTGACCATTTTTATTGACCGATGACGAAAAAAAAAGTTTAGTTAAATAATTTATGTTTTCTATCATCACACATATGCTAGAAGGTGCGCAACCGTGGTTCCATCACGAATAATGGCTTGATATTCATAGGAGACTGGTTCAAAGGTCATGGGCTCAATACCAGTCGTTCCCACGGTTGTTCCATTTTTATAAAAGCGACATTCTCGGAACCCGGGTACTATGCGGTGTGAGTGCACGTTGCACAACAGCAGATTGTCGAAAGTTCCGGAGCCCCCCGTACGACGCCTATTAAATGCATACCGTAGTTTTCGCTTATGGGTGATTTCATTCTAAATATTATTACCTTTATCTACTGAACAGGCGGTACATGTGCACGAGGTGTTTAGAACAAATGCCTAATGATTCTGAGAACTTGGTACTCAATTGGTTAAAAAAAGTGGTTATCGATTTAGAGTACTTGGTACTCTACTATGGGAGAGCATAACGCCGTCCCGACAAGGGAGATGAATTTTACAACAACCCCTGGTGCGCCTAAAAACAAAACATAGGCAGGAATGTGTTTAAAAAAATGTATAACGCTTTCGAGTACCTCGTACTCAACTATGGGAGAGCACTGAGCCGTCCCACTAAAGTACCACTGCCAAAAAGCAGAGAGAGCGCCAGTTGCAGGTTTTTGCATCGGGACAGGATAACCTGGCGCAAGCAAGCATTTACACAAATGTGGCGCTATTGTGTGCACTGGTTATACGCCCATTTTTGAGTTCCGATTACTGATAACGGGTGTCCTTTCTATAGTGGGCTTGTCAGTAATCGGCAGTGTTTGGCATGAATATTTAGACCTTTTAGCGAGGTGATTTCGATGTTGCCACATTCTGTTGTTGCCATACATGACGCATGACAGTCGTCATTGCCTGCAGCCACTGAAATGTTGCTCTGCAAGACACACGAATCATAGTACACCATCCAGCATGGAGGAATCGAAATGTTATGAGAGGTATGGCTGTGCAATGCTATGGAAAGAAAAAAAACGAAAAAAAGGAAAGAAAGAGAGATAAAGTAAGTAAAATGTAGTATGACTAACACTTGCTAACACGCGTCTTTTCCCATTTTACCGAGAGGGCAACGGCTCCCTATTTTTCAAGCATTCATTTAATACGGCTAGTTCTAGACATACAGTATTAGGTTTCGGATCCGAATCTTCATTGGAACGTTGTAACCGAATTTGCGGTGGAGGACTATAACGTCGGTATGTTAAACTTCGGTGCCTTTAGCTACTGGGAACTAAGTGTATTCCAAGAGATGGTAAATTTGTGAAAGGGAGACAGAAAATTACAGGCATAACGCGGCAGCAGAAAGCACAGGACCCGGTCGATTGGCGGAATGTGGGGCAGGCCTTTGTACCGCTGCGTGAGTAGTTAGGCTGATGATGAACTTCAATGAAAACCTATTATAGTACTAGTAAAGCGAACTCTCTACGATTAATAAAATAAAACAGCCATTGAACCGAAAGTGGGCTGCACTGATAGTTACCAAGAATGCACCAAGCCCACATTGTTATAATCCTATCGCTTTTTTACACACACAAAAAAATAAGGTTGGAAAAGGCCAAGGAACAGTTTCGACAAGTTGTAGCGTCAGAGAAAGCCACGATTTACGGATGTAAAACTTAATCGTGTCCGTGTAGTTGTCAAGTCCTCTGCGAGCACTCGTAAAATGAATGGCGGCCCGGGGACATGTCTGGTCAAAGCGCGGGAGGCGAGCGACAAAGTTGATGCCGCCTGATGTACTGATAGATATGGCCCACTAAACCGAAGAAACTTTATTGTCAGACTCACTACGCGGTCAACCGGGTCAGACGTAAACATGGCGCAAGCGCCAGCCACGGCTGCTGATTCGATCGACACTAAACCTTCGACCATTTCTTTCATCTTCTATCAGTGCGCGGTCATGCGTTTAACAGCTCTATTGAGCCTGCCGCTAACGACAACACATTGGAATCTAAGTGTCTGGCTGAACAGAGGGCAAAAGTAACTATGCTTTTATCGTCACAGTTTACTTGCACAAACAGTGACTGTTAGTCTAGCAGCGCCCATTGTTTTCTCAGGAGCCACATGTTTATTACTTTCTTATCACTTCGGTTAATTTAGACAGCGAATAGCTCACGATCATTGGAAAAATATCGTGTTCGTTCATTTAGCAGGAAAGCTAAAACAAACGAGTGTCTTTGATCTCCGGCTCCATGCTTTTTTTTTGCCCACTTTTTTCACTTTTTATTTTACAATGCGACGTCTTGGGCCCAAGATCCTGCTTTCCGTATGTACGACAGCAGTGCTTTTTGTATGCTTTCTTCTCTCTATATCCCAGTCTTTTAATCCACCATTCTTCTTCTCCCAGTGTAGGATAGAAAACCGGACGCACGTCTCGTTAACCTACCTACCTACCTACCTACCTACCTACCTACCTACCTACCTACCTACCTACCTACCTACCTACCTACCTACCTACCTACCTACCTACCTACCTACATACATACATACCTACCTACGTACCTACCTATCTACGTACCTCCTTCCTTCCTTCCTTCCTCCCTTCCTTCCTTCCTTCCGTTTTCTTTCTTTCTTTCTTTTTTTCTTTTTTTTCTTCTTTCCTCCTATGTACGAATATACACAAGTTGATTTCTACGTCTGCTGCCGCCTTATTTAGGGCAATTTTTATGGCTGACTTAATTTACAATCCTGTTTTTTATGGCTGCTTTTAATGAGGAAAAAAAAAGATGAACCCAATGGAAACATAGGCGAATCAGCGCTTTTTAAAATCAGCGCTTGGGAATCAGCACATTAAAAATCGCGAATATTTCTTATGCTCACGATGGAAAGGGCGCTTGACGTGGGCTATGACGAGAGTAAACGCGAGAATTTCGTTGCCAAGCCAATCGCGGTGTTCGTGCGAAAGAGGCTGAATCAAACGACCAACGATCGGAAGACTTGGAAAATACAGAAGTATGACATAGCTTGATGAAGGACAGGCATAAGATTTGCTGCTTCGACAGTGTTAAGGAAACGTAGCAGCTGGATTTTTTTCTAAATTTTTGTTAGTGCAACACATTCTCACACACGCACTGGAATAATGTTCTTTTCTCTTCTTCTAACCACTACCACCACATTTTCTTGTTCGCGTGTACTGCCTGCGGTCTTGTACGTGACTCAGCCTACTGCAAATAGCATGCGAAGATGTTAAAAAAAACTTGGCGTGCAAAATACGGACGCAAGAGAAATGACCAGCTCCGTGAATTTCGATCACCGGGGTTCTTTAATGTGCACCGAAATCAGAGCACAAGGGCTTACAGCATTTTCGCCTCCATCAAAAATGCACGCCGCCGCCACCGGTTTTATTCTTCGCGCCTATGCTTTGTCTCTGCAATATGCTGCTGTCATTTGTAAAAGAGGCAGGACCCCTGCCAAGCTGTAGTACCTTTTATTCCTGTCTTTTCACTTTCGAGTGTGAAGAGAAAAGAAAAGTGATAGAGTGATTGAATCATTAGTTGATTGATTGATGGATTGATTCCCCGTCTTAGTGGTCTAGTGTCTACGATACTCGGCTGCTGACCCCCAGGTGACGGGATCGAAGCCCACTTGCTGCGACTGCATTTTCGATGGAGGCGAAAATACTATAGGCCCGTGTGCCCAGATTTTGGCGCACGTTAAAGAACGCCAGGTGGTCAAAATTTTCGGAGCCCTCATCTACGGCGTCTCTCATAATCATATGGTGGTTTTGGGACGTTAAACCCCACATAGCCATTAATCAATCATGATTGATGCTCGCCTAAGTGAAAACAATTCACCGGGCCGCCCTACGGAGCTTATTAAGAAAACGCAGCCTCTGAGACTGGAGAAAGCAGTTTGCGATGGCGTGCCTTCCACTTTTAAATTTGACGGAAATCTAGATGTATACATACTTATATCCGTTATGTCCACACGGAGACCTAGAAACGGCGCCGCATAACGAAAAAGAAAATAATTAATCCAAAAGAATTGTCGAAAAACGACCACAACAATATTTCGTAAGAGGCGATGTAGAATAACTGTAATAGTAAGAACCTATGAGTAAGCTTGCACTGTTTCATCTTTCATAGTTCGAATCATGACTTGCTTCGCCGCACTTCACGACTTACATAGTCTAGCCAATGGGACAGTCAGCGATTGGATGAGAGGTTCGAGTACAGTGGACGCCTTCTTTCGACTCGGTGCTTGTCTAAGCCGCGGCGCACACAGCACAACGGAGGCACACAAAAGAAGCTGTCTTGCCTTCGCACCCCGACGCCGTATGGTTTTCCGAGCACGCTTCGCCCTTCCTTTTATCACTGCACGTCCTACCTATGCTTTGAAGTAGCGTGAGAGAAAATTGGATTCCGCTGGGCTGTGCTGTCAACTGCTTCGCCGCTTTCTTTTGAACTCACTCTGAGTTGCCCAGGTTTCTGAGCCTCAAAGTGCCTGCGCGGTACTCATAAACGCTGCAGGAGAGAAACGAGCCATAGTTGCGGGCCATCTTTGTAGAGAGGCAATATAAATTGAACAGATAGAGTAATTTAGGGCTGAATGCTTCTCTTGTTTTGTTCTTAGTTTTCAGAGAATTAGCATGCTTCTCGAGTTGGTCCAGAGAGGAAAGTCTTCTCCCAAGCTGACCTTGTGAGGAATGATCTAGGTCAGAAAATTACCCGTTACTTAAACTAAAAAAAGGAAAATATTACTCAGAAAAAAAAAGAGAAGGGAACCAAAAGTCTGGTTGATCGTGGGCAATCAGAGTTATAATATGCAATACATTAACGTGGGTGATAGGGATTGAACGTTAACACTTGCCACATCAGCGTTTAAACTAGAATGAAGCGAAAGAGCGAATAAATAAATAAATAAATAAAGTAACCAGAAAATCACTTACAAAGCAATGTTGTAAATTGTGACTGAACACGCATTATGAATTCAAGTGAGCTATATAACTGAATGAAAATAGGACTTTGCATGGTTTTTTACTCAAATACGGAAGAGTGAAACGAAAATGTGGTTGCCATCATGTAAAGTGCTTGTTTCTGAATGTTCTTAGTATTAGCGACGATCGCGATTACAACATATGAATGCTTACACAGATAGAGGAACTTGCACAAAGATAGAAAAGCCAGAATATGTTTTATACGCAGGTCCAGATTATAACGAAGAACATCGCAGAAGTATGTACTTATACGTCTGAAAGCTCGCACGTTAAAAGTGGTGATGATTTGATATTGCAAATAGTTGTATTGTCGGTGAGCTCGTAGATAGCCACACGAATAATTTTTCGTCATCTTTCTTCACCTCTTTGGAAAAAAGCAGCGCATCAGTGTAGCAAACTCTCTTCCGTGTTTTTGTTCTCGCATGATGTATTGTATAAAAAAATGGCAGCATATCCATGGGGTGAATGATGGAAAGTGGGGCGAAGCGTCGATCCGACCGTCCATTCGTTCTTGCTTCCGTACGTAGCGTATCAGTGTAGCAAACTCTCTTCCATGTTTTTGTTCTCGCATGATGCATTGTATAAAAAAATGGCAGCATATCCACGGGGTGAATGATGGAAAGTGGGGCGAAGCGTCGATCCGACCGTCCATTCGTTCTTGCTTCCGTACGTAGCGTATCAGTGTAGCAAACTCTCTTCCATGTTTTTGTTCTCGCATGATGCATTGTATAAAAAAATGGCAGCATATCCACGGGGTGAATGATGGAAAGTGGGGCGAAGCGTCGATCCGACCGTCTATTCGTTCTTGCTTCCGTACGTAGCGTATCAGTGTAGCAAACTCTCTTCCATGTTTTTGTTCTCGCATGATGCATTGTATAAAAAAATGGCAGCATATCCACGGGGTGAATGATGGAAAGTGGGGCGAAGCGTCGATCCGACCGTCCATTCGTTCTTGCTTCCGTACGTAGCGTATCAGTGTAGCAAACTCTCTTCCATGTTTTTGTTCTCGCATGATGCATTGTATAAAAAAATGGCAGCATATCCATGGGGTGAATGATGGAAAGTGGGGCGAAGCGTCGATCCGACCGTCCATTCGTTCTTGCTTCCGTACGTAGCGTATCAGTGTAGCAAACTCTCTTCCATGTTTTTGTTCTCGCATGATGCATTGTATAAAAAAATGGCAGCATATCCATGGGGTGAATGATGGAAAGTGGGGCGAAGCGTCGATCCGACCGTCCATTCGTTCTTGCTTCCGTACGTAGCGTATCAGTGTAGCAAACTCTCTTCCATGTTTTTGTTCTCGCATGATGCATTGTATAAAAAAATGGCAGCATATCCACGGGGTGAATGATGGAAAGTGGGGCGAAGCGTCGATCCGACCGTCCATTCGTTCTTGCTTCCGTACGTAGCGTATCAGTGTAGCAAACTCTCTTCCATGTTTTTGTTCTCGCATGATGCATTGTATAAAAAAATGGCAGCATATCCACGGGGTGAATGATGGAAAGTGGGGCGAAGCGTCGATCCGACCGTCCATTCGTTCTTGCTTCCGTACGTAGCGTATCAGTGTAGCAAACTCTCTTCCATGTTTTTGTTCTCGCATGATGCATTGTATAAAAAAATGGCAGCATATCCATGGGGTGAATGATGGAAAGTGGGGCGAAGCGTCGATCCGACCGTCCATTCGTTCTTGCTTCCGTACGTAGCGTATCAGTGTAGCAAACTCTCTTCCATGTTTTTGTTCTCGCATGATGCATTGTATAAAAAAATGGCAGCATATCCACGGGGTGAATGATGGAAAGTGGGGCGAAGCGTCGATCCGACCGTCCATTCGTTCTTGCTTCCGTACGTAGCGTATCAGTGTAGCAAACTCTCTTCCATGTTTTTGTTCTCGCATGATGCATTGTATAAAAAAATGGCAGCATATCCACGGGGTGAATGATGGAAAGTGGGGCGAAGCGTCGATCCGACCGTCCATTCGTTCTTGCTTCCGTACGTAGCGTATCAGTGTAGCAAACTCTCTTCCATGTTTTTGTTCTCGCATGATGCATTGTATAAAAAATGGCAGCATATCCACGGGGTGAATGATGGAAAGTGGGGCGAAGCGTCGATCCGACCGTCCATTCGGTCTTGCTTCCGTACGTAGCGTATCAGTGTAGCAAACTCTCTTCCATGTTTTTGTTCTCGCATGATGCATTGTATAAAAAAATGGCAGCATATCCACGGGGTGAATGATGGAAAGTGGGGCGAAGCGTCGATCCGACCATCCATTCGTTCTTGCTTCCGTACGTCCATGCGTCTGTCTGTGTGATCGTCTGTGCGTCCATCCGCCTGGCCGTGCGTGCGTCTGTTCGTGCGTCCGCATGTCCATCCATGCGTCTGTCCCTGTGTTCGTCCATGCGTCCATCCATCCGTGCATCCATCCATGCGTCCGTTCATGCATCTGTCTGAGTGTCCGTTCGTCCGTCTAGTCAACACTCCAAGAACCACCATCTCGCATCCTTTCATCATATATTCCTCATATAGAAGCACCGCCATCCAGCGGTAATTCCAAGGACTAAACGAGAAGTGGCACACGCATACTTTCTTACGGCTTGCGCTTGGTGTCTACTTCCCACCTTTAACCACCTCGAGTTCATGGTATATACTAGTTTACTCTATTCATGGCACGTAGGCTCAACGCTCGCTAAACCTTTCTAAAACCAAGGAGGTTACGCCCAGCATGTACAACGTAGCAACCCTTTCTTGTCAGATAGTGCTCAATGTACATGCCAATGGCTGCTAAGGGGGAATGAGAGACAGGAGAATTAGGCTTTTAGTTAACGCGCACGCTGCGAATTTTTTATTGTTCAACAACGCACAGAAGAAATCTCTCACCGGCACCACCTTGCAGGTCAAAACGTAAGACTGGTTACGCACTACGACGAGGGACGAATGGGTGTCGCTTTAAGAAGCTCCGCCCCTAAAATGTGCGGATGTTATATAACGTCCACTTACATCCCACAGTACACGGGCCTCTATCATTTCACCTCCACCAAAATGCGACTGCCACGGCAGGGATCGGAACTATGGCAGTCGGGTCAGCAGCTCAGCACTATAGCCACAGCTCCACCGCTGCGGACATTTTACCGCGACAAGACGATTAGTAAGCGTGAAAACTCCCTAGGAAAAAAAATACACACGTGGCGACACCACCACGAAGTTCCAGCACCAGCTCGTTGGGATGCAACAGCTTTTGACGGCGTCTGTGGGGGCCTGTGACGGCGTCTACGGGGGCGTGCGCATTGAAAATGACTTATAACCTGCTATAAGAAACAGAAAGCTTTAACAGGGCAATCTTTGAAAGACAATGCGTAGCACACCTGCTCGCTGGTGATCACGTGTGTTATACATTGCCAAGTGTGCTATACATTGCCAGCCTTATATGACACACCTTCTCGCAGTTTTCTGTTTTTTTCTTCCTTCTTTTCCTTTAAGATGAGTTTTATTATAAGGTGTTGTTGGAAAATATTTTATTTGTGTGTTTAGATTAAGTGGTTAACGATTTAGAGTACCCGGTACTCTACTATGGGAGAGCTTAGAGCCGTCCCTCCTGAACCGCCATCAAGACGTTGCTGACATTTCCCTTTTGAGTGTACATGTTTGTTCTGCATATTTGAGACGCTTATGTTCTTTTTAGTCGTTTTTGAACAGCTGCTATGGAACAGCTGAGATAAATGTTTTACTACAGATATCTTCGGTAGGAACCCTTTAACAAATCTGCTGGGTCCCATAAGTGTGTTTTTTAATCTATACACATGTTATGTTAAATAAATTTTCAAACTTTCAAACTTTCAAACCTCCGTTACCAATGTGGCTAGAACACGAAAAAGACTTCGAGGTTCGTACCACACCACACAGCCTTTAACGTTCTCAAATTTCGGCTTCAGAGCTATCCTTCGACAGCGTGAGAATAAAAAATGAAAGAGACTTTTCTGTAACCTGGGTGCGTATATTATGTACGTGTGGCTGACTGTTCAAGGACAGTGAAGCAGATCTATTTCTTTTTTTTCTTTCACGCTCCAAGTACCACTGATTGAGGGCATGTTGTAACAGATGATAGCCCATTTGAATGACACGCGTTTGTTGCCACATATCGCTCTAAACTTCGAAGGGTGAAAATATGATGACATGGGTGAAATATGATGACGAGGGGTAAAAATATGATGAAGGGTGAAATCTAGTTGACATCTTGCATGTTCTGCTTCACCAACGCTGTGCGTTTATAAAAAGGGGCTAACGATTTAAAGTACTAGAATATAGAGACTAAAATGAAATGCTTGCCGCGCGCAAGACTGGTTGATGTGATGGGAAAAACTTGCTATGCACTGGGGAAGAAAGTTGAAAATGAGTGAGTCAGCCCCGCAGAAAATCACTAGTTTGTCCAGTGACCCGAAAGCGAGTGGCAGCATAAATGGCACCCTGGCTCGCCAACCATCGAAACCACGCCAACCGCCGACGCCATGCGAAGTTGGCCTGTAATATATCACCCATTCGCCTCAGACGCCTGGTTGGTGTTAGGGCCGCTGCCAGCGCCTTCTCACCCTCCATCCATCCTCTTCACGCAAGAGCCTTAAAATATGTTTTTTATGCTTCAAATGGATACAAGGTTCATTCTGCTGTTCGTTTAAAGCGTCCCTCTCTGGCATGAATGGATTATAGAGCAGCCGGATTGTCGTTGTAGTAGCGGTTGATGTTGACATCACCAGGGAACACGAATGGTACAAAGATTATACGAATAACAATTACTTTACTCAACTCATTTCGGCCCTCTGCATTTTCACAAATGAAGCACCTTCCCCCTTCACACATTCGTCAAGGGCCCCGGATGTTGTCTATGCGCTAAAGAAGTTTTTGAAGAGCTCCGGCCCCATTCAACGATTGTGGCCAAGTTGTGCGTCATCCCCTCTGCAATCTGTGCTTTCTATTACCATATTTTTCTCTTTCTATTTTTCAGTCTGCCTACACCCAGTGTAGAGCAGTAAACACAACATCAGTCTGAGCGCTGACTTTCCGACATTTGCCCTCATTGCGTTCTTGCTATATCGCCTATTTTTGCGAGTGGAGATTTCATTAACATGCCACTTTAACGTGAATGGTACATTGAAGACTCGGCTAGTGGCGGCCTTGTACAAATGTATGCAACAAAAGACAAGCAGCCTTCAGTCTGTTCAAAAAAAATTACTGAAATACAAAAGGTCTCATGTGTTAGAGCCCGGTGATACGAAAATTTTTCGCCATCAAGCCAAACCCTATAGTAAATCCACCACATCTTGCTTTATATGACTAAAATATGAAATCCCCATATGTAGTATACGTAATGGCAGCTGTATGCTCTTCCTAACCATAGCGTAAGGTTGATTACTGTAGGCTGCTTTAAAGCTATTTCCTACACCAACGGGCCGCGAGCAGAGTCATGATCGAATAATGATACGTGAAGTGAAGTCGCAAGTGTGACTTTTTATTTGAACGTAACTTATTTCTCACTTTAACAGCTTGTAATATTCCAAAGTTTTTTATTGTGCTTTAATTTCTAACAACTCTATTTTCAAAAGTAGTCTTAAAATAATTTCTGCATGCTTCCCGTCAGCCTTCCAAGATGCAGGTGCAAGACGAATTATGTGGTAATATCTACATAGCACTTGGTTTCACTGCGCCGAAGATAATTATTTCCTTATTAAAATGATTAACCTTTATATACTTCCGAACTTTTAATTTATATCACAATGCTTAGTTCCCCACGTATTCGCGAACCTATTGCATTTATAGCTGCAGCAGAAACACCCCTAGAAAAAAAATAGAAACTCGCCATTTGATTGCCGGGATCATCTGATAATTAACGCGCAATCTCTGAAGTCGTTCCTACGAACGCCACAAATTTCGGTGAAAGGGAACTGCAGTCCACTCCATCCCTCTGTTTCAGATCTCACTCTTGCTTCAATGCCTCGTACATGACTAAAACCTGGCACCGTGCATTGTCCTTCCGACTACAGTTGCCATGCGTTGCGATCGATGAAGCGAGGTCATTTAGATAAGTGGTATGGAATTACAACGCATGAATGCTGCGGTTTTCCGGGTAATGTTCCCTCTTCTAATTTAAATTGGTGCATTTGTCGCCATTTTCAGAGTGGTATGATTCTCAGGTAGTGCCGAGGAAATCGTAGCCGTAAATTTCACTCAGGCACTAGCATGGCACACTATACTGAGAAAAAAAGTGAAGTAAAAAATTCAAACAATGCCTTACGTGTTGTATAGTGGCACAAAT
This sequence comes from Rhipicephalus microplus, assembly GCF_043290135.1. Lineage (NCBI taxonomy): Eukaryota > Metazoa > Arthropoda > Arachnida > Ixodida > Ixodidae > Rhipicephalus > Rhipicephalus microplus. Next base: position 27,101,661 of record NC_134703.1, read on the forward strand.
TATGCACACTTTTTGTTTTCACAAGATCCACATTTACGAAAGAGGAGTTTGAGAGCGAAGTTGTTGCAGTTATCACATCATCCTCTCTTCATCATTATCTTGAGCGCTCACCCCATTGTACGTCTTCCTCGTAGGTGTCTCCCAGCTCGTATGGCCCCTTGTGATGCATTTAATCAATTACCCCGAAAAGCCAATTTGTCAGTCATCATGTCCTCGTCTGGAGCAATTTCCCACCAAGGTTGTCTAGTGGCTAACGTACTCGGCTGTGGACCCGCAGGTCGCGGGATCGAATCCCGGCTGTGACGGCTGCATTTCCGATGGAGGCGGAAATGTTGTAGGCCCGTGTACTCAGATTTGGGTGCACGTTAAAGAACCCCAGGTGGTCAAAATTTCCGGAGCCCTCCACTACGGCGTCTCTTATAATGATATGGTGATTTTGGGACGTTAAACCCCACAAATCAATCAATCAAATCATCGTCTGGAGCAAGTTAACAGGTCAATTCTGATGCGGATAAAGGAATAGTGTATGAGGGGCAGCCGCAGTGGGTCGGCGTATACGGTGCTCGACTTTCGCCCCGAAAGTCGAGGACTTGTTCGCAAACACGGCGGTCGCATTTTGAGGGAGAAGGAAAGAGGGGACAGAGTAAATGCTGTGGCATACACTCTGGTGCAGAAGACTGAGGCGCAAAAAAACATAACGTGAAGCAGGAAGAGCAGGAGAGAAGACAGAACGGCGCCAACTACCAACTGTTTAATGACCGTCTAGGAAACGCACTGGAAAGAAGACAAAACCGCGCATGCGTGCACAGCCAACAAACAGTGTATTCCTTTTGGAATACACCCTGAACGTAGAAGACACAACAGCTTTTTAAAAAAAGTACACAAGCTCGGTACGAAGAAAGAAAAAAGAATGCTAAAAACAAAGAACGTTTGAGTCACATTCCAGGCTGACAAACACCATGTTATACAAGTTTTTCTAGGTCTTATTTCACGAGTCTGATCATGTATGTTCTTCGGCATCGACAGGAAAGCAGCGACATCTTCAACGATGAAGACAACAGGGTCACCAACAACATCAAGAAGAACAATCGCATCAACAACAGCACTAACGGCGACAACAGATGTTCAAGTGATCACTTTAGGGCAACACTTTCAGTGACAAATTTATAAAGCCTTCTTGAGAACATGTAGAATAACAGCTTTTATGCTTTTAATGTTCTTTGTTCTAATTCATTTCCCTGCATCACGAACAATCTGAAAAATAAAAAAGGTTAAACCACGCCTACCGGGGCGCTGCACTGCAATTCTCCGTAACATACAAAAAATATAAAAGATGTCATCGTGTTGTTATTGCAAACATGACTAAAACCGAACCACTGATTGGCCGAAAGTTGTGCTTGTTCGCCTACTTTGGCTATAGTTCTCGTCAACGTTTGATTAGCAGCATTTTTTTGGGGGGGGAGGACAGCGAAAGCGCAACACAGTTTTCAACTGTATACTTGCGCACACGTTTGCAGTAGTAAGAACCTTGATAATGGCATCGCGTGTAGTTAGGTTTCGGTATTACCCTCAAATATCTTCTGATCCGAGATCACCCTTTTCCTCGATATTGACGCTCCGCGAGAACTATACGCAGACCAAAGGGGCAACTGCATACTACCAAAATATATATCTAACTGATTATGACGTCCAGTACTTGCACAATTTCTTATCGGAAAGCGTAGTCGCCGTGTCTCGTACCGCCACATTTAATCCAATCAAATGGAACGGTCTGCCATTATTTCACTCGTCACTCGCCTAATCCGTAAAGGAACGACTTGATTGGTACTGTGTGCCACGATGCGACGTGAGAGACTTCGCTAACGACGTCGCCTTTCTGAGCGAGCCGCTGGTATGCCATCTACTGTGCAAACATTTTCTGAGTTCCTCTAACAAACGACGTACCAGGGTTTACACGAACGCTTCAAACCCCGATGTGATGGACGCGGTATAGCGCATAAGCCAGTTACCTCGTATCGAAGATCACAGCTAGTCAAGCATTCAGAAACCCGACTTTGAATACTATGTGCGGTAACAACTCGCTTCCCTATTGTTAGACGTTGCTATCTGAAGTTCGGTCTTTTGCATGGGTTGCTGCATGCGTGAACCCTCCTTCATCTGGTACGCGGCGTATCTTATGAAGTAAAACAGTTCAAGATAGCGTACTTACACAAACTACTTTGACCTTAACACTTATTTATTACGCCACACGTCATCACCATGTGCATGTTACTTTGCATGGCAAACCTGAGTGGCTATGAGAGTGCACGTTTTTTCTGTCTCTTATACCTGTCACGGTGAAATTACGTCGATGTTCAGATAGTTGTGTATAAGTTCGTCCAAAATTCAGTAAGCTCACATAGCTTGAGCTCAACCTTCAATTTTCCGCTGTTTGTTGTTTTTTGGGCGTCTTTATTTCAAATAAGATGCCGTTCAGGGGAAGTATGAAGAAAATCTTGCTCGGCGTGCTTCTTGCCCTAGGGAATCCTAATTATAGGTTTCCCGAATTCGCTCACAACGCTGCATGTGTGTGCGCAGTTTTGGGGACTTTTCAGTTGAAAGATGGTGGGGTTTTAACATGGCTAATAAAATATCAGATGAATTGATATACAAATATTTTTTCAAGCTTGAGGTCTGCTAAAAAAAATGAACTATACCATAGAAGTTGCTATAGGATCAAATTCGTAATTGGACGCACTGAACGTGTCTTGTCTTGAGCACATGAACTTTTCTTTGTCTAAGAATAAAGGCCTAACTACACGCACACGATTTTCTAGCGACAGCTACAAGCGGCAGCGACAAACTCGCGCCGTCGCGTCACGACGACTGCAACCTTATGTCGGTGACTAAGTGTCATTGTTGCTTGAGTCAAAACTATCGCGTGAATACCCATACATTGCCAATACAAGTTTAAAATACCCATACAAGTTTAAAAGTTGGTTACAGTTGGTATACAAATACCCATACAAGTTAAAGTTGGTATACAAATACCCATACAAGTTTAAAAGTTGGTTGATGACAACATGTCAAATTTATTACCGTCTTGTGTGGCATAAGCAAGCCGCAAAATCATTTCACGACAGTCTTTTTTTTTCTCGCGATCTTTGGTTTAAGTGCGACAGGGTTGCACCCACAAGCGTATACGCTACGACGCACTTCACATGACGATTTCACATTGCAGCAAGCGACCATAATTGTCACAAGCTACCATAGAAACATCAAAACAAACATTCGATAACGAAATACGGGTGCTGTCTCACTATCCGCGTGAGATGCGAATGTAAAAAAAGGGTGGTCGACGCCTTGCATTCCTCCAAGTACGCGCGGATAACAAGCATTGAGAGCCAATTGCAACTGAAGCGAGGACCAGGGGCGCAGCCATGTTGCTGGAAATCGCCAAGCTGGCTTCCGGGCGACAAGCGATCTTTTCTATAGCTTTCTACAAATGGGTCTCCGCTACAGCAAGTCTTATATCTCTCGTCACTGCCGCTTGCCGCTAGAAAATCACGTACATGCGGTTGGGCCTTTATTCGCCGCATTTGTACTTCAAATGGTTTACTTCTCTCTTTGATATTATGTACAGTCATTTCACACTTATGACGCGTTCACACTTGGCCTCGAAGAGACCGAAAGCGGCGAAACTCAACGGAAATTCACTCGCTTCGCCGCCTAAGCGGCCGGAAAACCACGCCGCGCGGTCGGAACGATAAAGACTGTCCGGGTTCGATTTTCCTGCTACGAGAAACTGGATTCACCTTCCGCTTCACGGATTTGGCTGCACTAGCTGAAACCACGTGATCTACCCTGCCGGCTGCAGGTTCAACTTGGCGGCAAAGGCATCGGTGGTGGCTCATATCGGCTCAAATCGCTGACTGCCCCTGCAGCATGACGAAACTTGACGGCCTCAAAAAGGACATTTTAATAGAGAGGCTGGTTTGAATTTCAATCGCCAATAACATTGGAGTTAGACGGTGTAGCAGCTGCAAGTCGGCATGCCCTTGCCTGTCTCGCATTTGTGTACGGCCAGACGAAGCCGCCACGGTGCGTTCTCTCGTGTCTTTTCTGCTGGTTTATCTCCCGAAACAACGTTTTGCTGCTTCTTTTCAGTACTTTGTGGGAATAATTAGAATTTGGCAATATATTTAGTTCTCAGAATGCAGGCGAAATTGAATGAATTCTCAAGAGATCGACGGCCGAGGCAGAACGAATGTGAACATTTCCGACGTGTGTGGTCGTGGTTTTCCTGCTACTCTAGCGTTATCGCTTCCCTTCTGAAGAGTGAATGTGTACACTGTCGTCATTTATGAAAGGCAACACGCGAACGCGTGGCCTGCGCTCTGCAGCACCTGCCTAAAGTGCCATCAACCGACAGCAAAAAGAAACAGGTTCGCTTTCAGCGTCATCTGTTTAAAAAAAAAAATATAACGAGTCATGGCCGGTAGATAAGCGCTGCTAGATTGCACTCCCTCTCTGCTCACGCCTGCAGTGCTTAGTCTACTGCCAACATATCAAACGAATGCCCTGGCAACGCACGTATGGAAGCTGCGCCCGATCACTCGTTATCTTGCTTGGCTATAGATGACGCCAAAAGCGAACGTGCTTACTTCACTTGTCGGTTTATGGTGCTGTAGGCAGTGGCAGCAGAGTGCAGGCCGCGCGTTCGGGTGTTCCCTTTCATAAAGTACGGCAGTGTACTTATAGGAATTCCCGTAGTGCGGCAGTCACGTGCCAGCAGCAGCTCGCGCATGCGGCGATGCTAGAGGGGCGTATTGCTGAACGGTTAAACCGCGTCGTCGGCAGCGGTGGCGCGCGCTGAACTGATTGTCGAGCAGCTAGTGAATTTGTTCGTTACTGCAGGAACTGGGCTGATATCGCTCATCGCGTCACTGTGCCATACATCGCGTCACTATATGCCATCCTAAATGAGTGCCGGCATCACTGCCGCTGGGAACATGACGAGGTATTATGTGAAGTTGGAAGCTCACGCGTGTATTTTGGCGCCGGCGAGTGAGTTCTGCATCATGTAGTGATTGCCATCGAAAAGGAACACGTTCAGATCTTTATACTGACCTACAGCCTTCCTGAACTCGTTCTCGGTTGTTTCGTTGTGCTCAACCAGCATTGCTGCACGGCAGTCGTCGTAGAGTATTTTGTTTTTGTTTTGCGTGAAATAAATACCATGCACAGCTTGTTCTCATTGTGGTTTTTCCCCATCGAAATATCCGGCGGTGCACACACAAGCAAGAAATATACGTGAATAAATTCAGTACATTGAAGTTTCGAATGAGCAAACGACGTATGCTGTCAAATACTGTTTCTAGAACCCCATTATCGCCACTGAAAGCTGATAGGTTGACATCGCACAATGCTTAGTACTGAATAGCGGCCTAGTTCCGGCAGCAACGATAAAATTAGCAGGCTGCCCGACAATATGCACCAGCGCGCACCACTGTCGCAGACGATGCGGTTCAACAACACGCTTCTTCAGCGCATGCGCGAGCTGCTCCCGTCACGCGACTGCAGCGCCGGCCGCACTGCGATGCCATGCACTCCATAGAGTAACATAAAATATATTACTCTATGATGCACTCCGAGACTTCACCTTAGAGTGAAACAGACTACATCCATTACAAGCGTGAGCGCACGGCAAACAGGAATACACATGGGTACTTTTGTTTTTTTGTGGCATGTCATACATACTTCAAAACTTTAGAGTTGTAAGTTATCACAACTCCAGTTCTGCAAGAACTTAAGTAATGCGCGAATACACTGAAATTTAGAGAGGAACAACATTATTGAAAAAATCCCGCAGAATACAGCGAAAAAAAGAAGTCACGTGGCCTGACAGTCAAACGTGGCGTAGCCATGGCTAACATGGGCAAATTAGCGAATACTTTATATTGAGCATCGGGCCTCAGATTTTTGCGATGTGCGCAACAATGAGATAGACGTGGTGGGTGGGGGTGCTACACGAAAGTTTGAGCAGATTCTGCTGAATTGAGTTTCGACCTGCTACCTCTTACAAGAAAATAAGCGCTTGAGAAGAAACAATAGCATTATAGAGAGAGAGAGAGAGAAATTTAGAGTATACAGACAGAAGCCACGTTAGTTGTTAGGTTGCCCATTCTGCACTGAAATCTCAGAGTAGCAGGAAAGAGGACATCATCTAGAGAGTATTGCCACGTACTGTCAGCAGGAGCTGAGAACGTATAAGAGAAGATGGGTAGTTAGGTTGGGGGCTGATAACAGCATCACAGCTAAGGCGAATTCATCTTAAGCCGATCGAAAAGTGCTGCGTTGTCTTCGGGAAGAGCTGCACTAACTACCTGTCAGGTACTCGCGGGTAAGTCCTTGTATGAAGCCCGTAACGAGGTTTCGATCTCTTCCGGGCGCAACTCCCATACCTGCGCCGCCAGGGCTTTCGTTCACTGAGTCGGTTGCCACCCGTTTTTGCAGTGGTCAGCGAGATTGTCATAGAAATATTACATGAAGGCCTGCTCCCGTTACCGCCATCTACGCGAGCGAGCTGCACACTGCTGCTTCCCAGCAGAATATCGGCACGGTTGTCTCGTATCACTTCACTTCCTGCGGAACTAGTATGCCGGTAATGTCTCTTCCGAGGTGTGAGGCACGAAATTCGAGGCTGCGATTACCCTCGCTTGTACGTCGGACAAGCCAATCATACGAGCTCAGCCAAGAGAGTAAAAAGCAATTCTGCACATGTTCTTGCCCGCTTTCGCCGAACAGGAGCACTCTACAGCACCTGTCTTATTATTTACGGGGATTGGCTGTCGAAGAAAGACTTCTGTTTCGACATGCTTAAACAACTAAACTCGCAACAATATTACTCAATATGTCAGTCTGACAGGGGGCTACAGGACATTCTTTATTGGTTGCTGAACTTTCAACTACTGTTAGGGAGGTTATTTTCACGCCCGTGCCAATTAATGATCCATGCGTATCTCAGTGTACTGCTATGATTTTGTTGTCGCTTTTTGGTGAATAATTTTGATCTTGCTTCAGTGCAGTGCAGAAGCTCACAATGTAATGTGGCAGTACTTCAATTATGTAAACGGCAACTATTACGCAACTGTGTTTTGAAGTTTCACTTTAGCTGCACTATAGACCAGAATTTTTAAAACGAGAATATTGTTGTTGCTTCGAGCAAAATCTGTCATGTGAAAATTCGGCAGGCCCTACGTACCTTGGGAATGGGTGGTATGCGACGCATTATCAGAGAAGGTGACTGCAGTAATTATTTTATTGAGTGACACGTTCCGAAATATATGTGCAAATATTTGTACGAATGAACATATTTTTTTATTTATTGGTACCTCAAGGGTTTCGAGGGACATTACATGAGGGGTGCGTATCATAAGTGAAGAGAAAACGATAAACAATATAACAATAAACATCAATATAACTAAAATACAAAAGGCAGATACATATGGCGGCAATAAAAATAAGACAATTCATTTCACAAAGGCAAGTCCAAAGGCATCAATTCATGTATGTTCGATAGTATATCGGAAGCGTGTTGCATCACGGACAAGTGCAACATCTTTTGGAAGCCCATTCCAGTCTCGGGCAGTTCTGACGAAGAATGACTATATATTTTTACAATCGCGTGTTCTCTCCGCGTAAGGTTAATGAAAAAGATAGGGCAAAGCGCGCAACGATTCCTTATGCGGCGGGAACAAGTGAGGCTCTCGCAAGAAAGTTCAAAGGCTATGGTGTTCATATAGCCCACGCGCCTACACTGGAAAACTATGACGTCAGCTTGTTCGCGCAAAGGATCCTTTGGAGCACACAAACTTCTTGAAAGTTATCTACTACATATCGTGCGGGGAATGGGACCTGTCATATTTTTGTGAGCGCGGGAATTTCAGGCGGCGTTTAAAGCAGCACAACAACGATGTCACCAACGGCCACGCAACTGCGGACACAACTGGCGCGTTGGTGTAGAACATCTGCGTGCCTCTCCTGTCCAGCTGTAATAATTTAAAGCCATGAAGTTTGCTGATGTGCAGTCAACCACAAAAGTTTGCGGGCCTCTTCGCGTCACTTCCGCTACGTCACCAGCGATCGACAGCAGCGCTACGTTAAAGGCGCATCCCTCGTTATATCTGCGGCCTGTCTGTTTTCGCGCTGAGCCCAAATATTTTGTACCTATCTTTTTCAACGTGACGCGCTCTTTTGTAGCCAGTGCTACTTGCTTATATTTTACGAGCAGTATATCAATACAAGTCATCAGACAGCGCATTTGTCGTCTGTTATCAGTTCTATTTCCGCATAGCCACGCTGTTTTGGGTTGTGTGTGTGTGTGTGTATTTGTTTGTTTGTGTGTGTGTGTGTGTGTGTGTGCGTGTGTGTGCGAGAGAGAGAGAGCGGTGAGGCAGCCATGACAGATGCTTAGTCAGTAGGCAGAATTTTTACATTCGTCCCCCATCGCTAAGTGATAGTGGCGGCTGGCATTTGATCGCCTGCGCCCAGGTTGTGCTGCGCAGAGCCCGACCTGCCGTGCTGCTATAGTGGTATCATTAGAAAAACAAGAAATAAGTGGATGCGATGACTCTTTTTGGAAATTTATTTACAGGACATATACAGAAGCGTCATGAAACATGCATCTCTCAAGGATCTAGTATGAAGTGAAATGTCCGCCTTTTTCTAGTACCTTATTGATGCGTGTGGGCATCGACTCGTAAAAATATTTAATACTGTCCGGTCGACCGCGCAGGTTTTCCCATTCTCGTGCGATCGCTTGCCACAGCGTATCGGCCGTGCGGACGCCGTTGGCCCGTGTGGACAGCCGTTTATTCAATATGCCCCAGACATTTTCTATGGAATTCAAGTCGGTGCCATATGGAGGCCACTCGAGCTGGCAAACAGCATGCTCCTCTAGCAATCAAATCCCGGCTGCGGCGGCTGCATTTCCGATGGAGGCGGAAATGTCGAGGCCCGTGTGCTCAGATTTGGGTGCACGTTAAAGAACCCCAGGTGGTCAAAATTTCCGGAGCCCTCCACTACGGCGTCTCTCATAATCATATGGTGGTTTTGGGACGTTAAACCCCACAAATCAAATCTCCTCCAGCAATGACTGGACGACACGTGCTTTATGTACCGGGATGCGGCCGTGTTGAAAAAGGTAGCAGCCGTCGCTGAAGGGACCATCGAGCGCATACGGAATGAGGTGTCTGGTGATTGCGTCGCAGTACCGTGACGCAGTGAAGGGCCCTTCCAGACGCACCAGGGGACCAAGGCAGTCTTGGCTGATTGCTCCCAACAAGCTCACGGAACATCGTCCACTGGATAGAACACTCTGTGTGTAATTAGGCAGATATCTGCAAGAAATAGCATACAGTTAGGCTCCAGCGGCGCGTCTTAAAATGTTGACATTCCTCTTGTGTATTAACTGTATACTGCTGTTATAGAGTTTGTAATAGAAAAAGTACGAACATCATTAGCTAGTACCGAAAGACCCACTGGCAGCTTTTAATTAGCTTCAGAGTAAGTAGTACTAAGCAACAATCGTTAAATTGGTGTTTTCAACATTATACTACTACGGAAAAATCTCGTACTTTCCAAAACCTCATTTTGCACGAAACACGTTGTGATGCAGAATTATCTTCTGGAATTAACTGCGAATACACTATAAACACACCTGCAGTTTAGTGGGCTCCAAATTCGCTTTCGTTGGTCCCAGCTTGTGGAAAAAGTTCACTCGTCGCTAAAGATGACATCGCCCCATTTCTCCGTTGTCCAATCTTTCATTGCTGTAGCGAACACGAGTCGTTCTTGCAGCTGGCTGTCTGAGAGGCAGGGCTTCTCAGCTGCTACGAAAGACTGCAGGCCAAGCTCACTCAGCCTTCTTCTTACAGTCTCAGATGATACAGTGAGCGAGAGCGCTTCGCGGATGTTCTCAGCACTTTGAAAAGGATCTGCCACGATGGCGGCCGTAATCAGGCGGTCCTCTTCCTCAGTCGTGGCCCTTGGACAGCCACTGCGCTCCATATATGTGAATCTGTCGTCGTCGCAGAAAGCCTGATTAATCCTATTCATGACAGTCCAACTCCTGTTGGTTTGGCGGCAAATTTCGCGCTGAGGTACTCTCTCTATAAATAAACGCACAATGTGCCTTCTTTCATCTAGTGGAACACGAAGTGGCATCTTTTCAAATGGAAAATCACCACGTGGCTAGAAGCAAGTCGACTACGTTTTCAGCAACTGATACGAAGACGCACCTGTGCGTGCAAGAAAACTTTATGCATCCGCTTTTTCTTTATTTTTGGTGTCAGTGAAACATCTCCCTACCCCTCCTCTCCAGACGCAGAAGCAGCAACACTCATTGGATCAAGATGCTGCTAAACCAAAATGCGCCAGTAAACGTCGCGTAAAAAAAATCGTCGCAGCGCTTCATAAAACTTATCTACACGCCAGTCGACAAAGTTTGCAGTGATTGCTCTGATACTGAAGGCAGATATGTGGCGGTCTTATCGCAGACAGCGCTCAGTGTCAAGGCAACGAACTAACAAGGTCTTGCTCGGGAATAGAGACTTGACATGAAGGCGAGTACCAAGAAGACTCATATCCGGGAGAGAGCCGCTGTAGCCGCTTGGTGGCGTACCGCGAGGTGGCGCGGATAGGCAGTTTGGCACGCGCTCGCGTGGTCCGCAAACTTTTGTGGGTGACTGTACGTGCGAAACCTCGTTGCATAACCACTGCGCCTGACTCTGATGCAACTTTCTGATATTGCTGGTCCTCGAACAAGCGGGTGCCGATATTGGCGCTGGAACTCCCTTGAACGCGACCTTAGTGGCTAGAGCACATCGCGGACAAAGTTATCAGAGCTCGTCGTAACTACACTTTGCCCTATTTGCTTTCCAAATAACTTTCAAAATAGGGTGCGCGAGGCTGCGCTAAGCAGTGCTTTTGGTTTACCTTCTTCAGCAGCCTTTTAATCCTACTTTCTCCTAAAGTAACAAATAGAATGCAACCCAATGAGCTAGTTTAACCTCCCTCGCTTTCCTTTTATTGATCGCTCTGTCATGCCTGCTCCCGTGAAAGGCACGAGCGCAGCGCGTCACGAACACAGCGCCGCAAGCCACCGCGACTCGTTGGAGTTTTCGCCGCCATGCACTGCCACCGCACAGCACGGCGATTATCTTCCAGCGTGCGCTGACGCACGCTCACAACCGGCGCTTTCTGGGCGGTTCTTTCAACGAGTTATCGCTGCCGGCGGCGAACTTCAAATACGCGAGTAATGACAGTGTTGCCTCTAATGTGGCGATGATTTTACTCGCACTTGACGCGAAAAAAGCTTAGGCCGTCGTCATCCCAACTGACAGTGGGGAGTTAAAATGCTCGATCATGCAGCAGCGTGGGTGAACATAGGGAAAAAATGATTTCGCGCTTTTTTCTATCTCTTCGGGTGACGGAAAAAAATGTGCCTCGTATCTGTGCTGCGCACACGTGCGTGAAAAGCAAACCGCCGTCGCAGAGCAGTTCTCGTAGCAATGCCGTTTCAAGTCATGAGACAATTCCTCGGTTCTCGCCAAAGGTACGGCACTCGCCCGTGCGTTGAGAGTTGCGACGGCGTCTTCAACAAGCATCGGAACAGAAGTGCTCTGTTTCTTCGAAACCTGTAAGCTTCATCGGGGTAGATAAACAAGATTTCCACGCATGACTGGTTGTTTTTAAGGGTACGAAAGTGTGTCGTTTGGCCGACTGGAGCAGACATTTCCTACAGGACGGCTCGTTTTCGTCGTGCGGCTCGCACGCGGGTTGGCTGAACGCTGGAATGGAACCCTGTCATCAAAGGTATAGAGGGGCACTTACTCGTTCACTGCGCGTTTCAAAGGTCTGACAAGTGTTCGGTAGTCTAAATATTTAAGTTTCACTTCAATTCCTTCATTCAGCTTATCGGCTAAGTTTTCTGCAAGTAAGGACTCTTTTCAATAGCGGGAGGCTCCCCTATAGTCTTATCAGCTCCCAGATGTGTATGGAGTGCACCGTATACGCTGCATTTCACATATAGCAGACAGCACCCATCATTTCTACTGCTGCCGAAATATACCAGTGTGGGAAGAAATTGAAATAGTAACAAGAATATGAGGGACATGTGAAAATTGACAGACGGTCAACCTGCGTATAAAAGAAATAAAAGAGCATTGGGATACATATCTTTCGGTGTGACATAAGTTTCAGTAAAAATGCGCCGGATAAAAATTTAGAGCCTGTGGAAGTCACTATGTAGTGATATTTCTATATCATCTGACAATTAAGCTTTTAGCTGTATTGTTGTGTTATTTCCCTTTTGAACAATAAAATTAGGTATTCTAAACGTTACCTATAGAGGCATATATGCAGAGAATGCAGTGTTTCATGGCAATGCCAATAAATAAAGTTTGTTTAAACATAGCTGACATGCAGAGTTCACCACAAAAGCTTACGAACCCCGCGAGTGCCGGGCCAAAAGCCTCTTTGCGACACTTCCACTACGTCAGCGCCTGAGACGCATCCCTCTCTTAATATTTGACTTTTCTGACTAGGCATAAATAATTTTACCGTTTCGCCTTTTAACGCCACGTTTTTTTCGGTATGTTTGTCTACGTGATTCGGCTTCAAGAGCAGTCTATCAGCATAACTGTTATCAATAACAATCGTTATCACAAAGTGATACCTAGCTAACGGAACGCCTTTTGCGGCACGTCGTTAATCTCTGATTCTGCTATAAAAATCGAAAGGTGGCTCTCATACTGCAAGCACACAGTCCGCGTTAACACTGAGAATTAACAATGTACTACGTGGCAGTATACATAGAATATCGAAATGCCAGTGAATATCAGGAAGACCCGCTTCCGGTTTAGCTCTGTGGTGGACGATAGATGGCTCACCACTAGCTGGCGAGGACACGTAGTTTGGTATGTACTCGCGTGACGCACGAACTTTTGTGGCTGGCTGTGTGCTTTACTCGGGAAAGGCAGTAACTAAACTAAAAGGCAACATCCAAAGGAAAAAGAAAGATGACAGGCAACGCAGCTGAACAGTGTGAACGTATTTCATGACTTTAGTGAACACAGTATCCTCTGTTGCACTTTTTAACAAAGTTGTCACATGAAGAAAAAAAGGTGGAAAAAGGAGGTCAGCAATAAAGTAGATTGCAAAGACCTAATTCTGAAAGGCGGTCTTTGTAACAGTGTATACCATCGATCAAAGCTCCTGAAGTGGCCCCCACTCAATTTTAGGTGCAATTTCGGACCGAATATAAACGGGCACATTGGGAAGAAAATCGAGAAATAGTTTGCGTGGAACGAGGTCTCAATTTCCCGGTTTCACAGCTAAAAAGCGAACACTCTGAAGGGTGATTCCTTCCGGGTTCTATAAGGCGCGGGCATTGCGAAGCGGTAAACTGCAAACCGTTTTTTCGAGGTGTCAATGCTCAGACTATTGTCGCTATTGGCGGCAGAGGGGCGAACCTGCCAAGCGTTGCTTCTCGCGGCTCCTTTCTGGAATTCAATGACGATGGTGATTTTGTAGCAGCCACATGAAAAAAAAGACACAAAAGAAAACCATTGAAGTACGCAGAAATCGTGCGAGTATTGCCATTTCCTAAACAGAGCGTCCAACTCTCTTCACGCCTGCTGGAGCGAGAGACTGTTTGTGTTGTTCCTTAAACGTTGGAAAATGTAGGACCTTGTAAGTGGGTAGGCGATGCGGTACTTGAGTTTATTGCCCTGAAAGTGGCGCATTTTCTAAAACCAATATCGTTCTCTACCGACTTGCGAAAAAAAAATAGTTCACTTACGTAATACTGACAAGAAACTTTCGTAAAGAGGAAATATTACGGGCAGAGCGTGTCAGATAAGCAATGAGGTCGCGCAAAAAAAAATATCTAAGGCTGGTGTGCGGTGTTTTTTTGTGTCATTATTTCATCAAGCTTGCGGGTAACCAGACATTTATGCTATCTATAATTGCAGTAACCGTGTAATTTGGTAAATAACAGCCAACGAGTTAAACGTTGAAACGAATTTTCTTGGACCACACCTAGTGGAACCTGGTTGAAGATTCACATACCAGCTTCATTTTGTAGCAAATTCTTGTTTTCGTCACAGTCGCACGAGAACACCAGCTGCGTATAAGCGTTAGAAAGTAGCATCATTCGGGAATATTTTTTTTGGTGGTGAGTTGAGGGTGAGGTTTCAGGCACCTTCATGTTCGTGCTTGCTTATATGCTTGTGAAACTGAAAATTCTTGGGCAGGGACGGGGATGGCGCAGCACCTGCTCCCTATTTGTGGGCAGCGTTCTATAAGCCACCTGTCTGCCATTATGAGCGCAACTTGGTCACTTGGGCGTGCCGCTTGTTGTGTTCGGACGCCTCAATGCGCGCTGGCCTGCTACAGTGAAACGACGACGTGCGCATGCGTTGGTCCCCTATATCTTTTATTTCCCATACCTCATTCTTGTACAGACCTGTTGAGGCGCTCTCGTAAGTAGAGACAGCTATGGGTCGGCAATTTTCTCTTATTTTCTTCTCTTATAACCACTTATATATATAGTAGGACAGTCAGACATCCTTCGAAACGATTGGTAGTTTTTGGCTTGCTTGTTACTAAATGCGAAGCAGTTCTTTTCATACTGCAAGTTCTTTTGGCATCTATGCCCGGACGCCCGCCTTTCACGTCTGGGTGCTCTCGTGATCCCCCACTTAACTTGGGGCAAAGCAAAATTAGCATGGTACGTTAAAATGGTTCGACTAATATGGCTCGCTGGTCATGACATGAATAACCTCACAATCCCGTCACGTACGCCGTCAAACACTCCCCGTCAGGCCGTGACATACACCCGACGGCTGGTATACGTGCCACGGGTGACAGATACTTCATAGCTGCCCAGGAACAACGAAAGCAGACATGGGTAGTTTCAACGCATGAGTGTTAAGCAAAAACGCTCAAATCAGCTGCGTTGACCCGATAAATGTAAAGAAAAAAATGTTAGGGTCCCAGCATGAATCAAACCCCCAGCATTCTGCTTGGCAACCACGTATTCTACCACACAGCTGCGCCAGTTCTCACAGCTGATTTTTAAATAAACCGTAATGTTCGTGAAGCGTAAATTGGGGATGCAGTAATGGCTATCTAGCTTTACAAACATTACGTACTCCTACGATACAGCCGTCACTTCGGGTTATCGTCAACTGTAGTTAAGCGTAATGCACTGAAGGGGATGGACCGTTTATATGAACCAAGAAATGGCGCTAACAGACAATAGTAATCTTAATTTGAGAGCGTTAATAAAAATCAGTACTTCTCCACGAACTTAACGACGACGAGGGGGCGAAACTATAGGTCATGAGGTCCATAACGTCTTCGTTGAAGTAGCCAACTAGTATAAAAAATGAACAGATGGATGGACGAACTAACCAATAGGTGAACGTGTGCACAGACGGGCGGACAGGTGGACGTAAGCACGGATGCAAGTATGGCTAGGGCGAACGGCTGGATGGACGGATGGAAAGACTAATGGCGTGATTGAACCTGTATTGTGCTATCGTATACTTGAATGCACATAAATTCAGGTGTTTACACATATGTTTTCACTTTCTTTCGTTTTTTTGTGGATACGTAAGCTGTTTAACCCTCTTGAAAGCTCTTTGCTGGGTGCGATATAACATGGGCACTCGCATAGAATATTGTTTCATGCAGACGCTGCAAAGGTGACTTGGAACGTGTGTTATCCAAAATTAGAAGTATTCCCATATGAACGCTTTCGTGCCACAGAAATTTCTACTGAAAATTTTATGTGTTTAGGTTATTGTTGTTTCACCTTGCGCACCATGTACTGAAGAAGGCTTCGTAGGGTGACATGAGTCTAGGCACTGATGGTCCTCCCAGATAGTGAGAACTTCTAACGTTTCTCGCATAATACCGTGGCTTACAATAGGAAGTTATAATTTGCTGTGCCTAGTTGGCTAAAGAGCCAATTATCAGCTCATAATTTCTCAGTAACTTCCTGTATGGTCAATGTTGAATAAAAGAATATACACTAATATCTTGACCCACATATTTGATGAATGTATTTGCTTAATCAGCAAAATGTACATATTGCAATGTTTTTTAAGTAGCTTAAGTAAGTTATATAAATGGTTGCCATTTTGTTTTATAAAATGTATACGTCCTGAGAACCATGAGAAGACGCATTCGCAAGAAATCGTAGATACTTTCTACTATGGTTTCCGTCATCGGTACAGCTAGAACTGGACCGAGTGGCTCGCTTATTTTGGTTGATTGCATGCAGCTGCACGTCTTCGTTTCCCGTTAAAATCTCCTGCCCATCTGCACCTACTACACATAAAAATTTCTGGACGTCACCGATGTGAAGAGTTCTGGTAATACTCTCCTTGAAAGCGTCATCAGAAGGAATGAAGTCAGATTAGTAGTAAAGATGTTACAAAATCAATCTACACCTAGATAATTAGTCTACATTGTGAGATATAATTTGCAGAAGGTGAAGGGCATATGCCAACGTACAATGCTCGATTAATGCGCCAATTTGTAAAGATGCCAGAATCACGACGTACATTTCCGCGTTACAAATGATGGTACTCAGCGATCTACGAGAGCCTAACGACCTAGAAGGCAGGACTTTTAATGAAGGACCAGGAAGCGGCACCATCGAAAAGGCATGTGTAATTAGAAATTATACGTGTGCTAAATACACGCGCAGAAATGCGCGGAAGAGTATGACGTGCAAATTTAAATAATTTAGTGTATCATTTCTTATGCGCAGAACGTACACTTCAGCAAAAATAGCTTTGGCTTAATGAAGCGGATTATGTACGGCAAGTGCCAAGACATTAAAAACATTTGTATTGTAAGTTTCTTGGGTAGTTCTATTTGACCATGGAGATCATGCATGTAGCCAAGAAAACCTTGTTTTCAATTATTCGTGTTAAAGACGCGCACGGCTCGGAGAATTCGATTTACACCTTTAGCTCTTCTCTTCTTTGTCTCCGTCTTTTTGTGCGCCGCTTTTCTTTTAATATGAATATACACCATCTCGCCCAACTCTCTATTCTGTTTAGCTATTCTTTTAGACGAGAACAGATTCGTTTCAGCTGCCAGTAGGCCAATTTTTTGTGATTTTCTTAATTACGCTCCACTAAGTTTTGTTCCTTCGACCGTACAGACGCGTACTCCAAGCAAGAAACTGTATATTTGGATCGTTTAAATGTTTTTACCGATGCATAGTGGGTGTAGAGTGCTCAGGTTGTCCTAAGAGGCCAATAATTTTGCCAGCCCTGCAATATTGTAAACCACTTCACAAGCATGGCGTGTTGCCCCACCGTGGTGGTCTAGTGAATTAGGTACTCAGTTGCTGAACCGCAGGTCGCGGGAACAAATCCCGGCTGTGGTGGCTGCATTTTAGATGGAGGCTAAACTGCTCTAGGCTCGTGTGCTCAGATTTGGGTGCACGTTAAAGAACCCCAGGTGTACCAATTTCCGGAGCCCTCCACTATGGCTCTCTCATAATCAATTCATCATTTTGGGACGTTAAACTCCACGTATCAATCAAGCACGACGTGTTGCAAAAGTTTCCAGCACGTTACGCCAGTCCTTTTGTCATCGTCGCTTACATGTGTGATCTTGCACATTCGATAGCTCGTATTTCACCTCACCGCAACAGTTCCCTACAGCTGCAGCTTGTTCACGTAGCCCGCCTCAAGGGCTGTCAACTCTGTGACTACGAGCTTACATAGTCGTTACTCTCCAATAGAATTTCGTGTGTAAAGCCGAGAAGGTTACGCAACAGCGTCAAGAAGGCCAAAGAATAGGAAGACCAAAAATCAGTGTCTTCGCATAAAGTGCGGACATTTGAACCGTACATCAATGATACCGTTCCGCGACGAGTCTGGGTATAAGATTTTTTTGGTAAGAATAGTTTCTTCTTTGAAGCGCAATGCATTAAAGAAAAGCTCGTAATTCGAGGCCTTCCAAACAGTGTTAAGGCAGCAGCAGCACTTCAAGAAGTTTAAATAATATCACGTGGTCATGAAGTCTATAAAAGCAGCAGGTACTGTAGCCAGGGCTAAACTCTGTATTTGGGTGACCATGTGCTGAGGAAACAAATGCACACTGAGTGCTGAAAGTGGCGAGCAGAGCGTCGGATGTCGACAAACTGGCAAGCTCTACTTCGTTGCGGCAACGATTATCACTGTAACTTTGATATCTAAGCTTTACCTCATTTTCTTTTATTTAATTTTTATATCAAATTAGGGCAGAACACATATTTATATTGTTATCGCGCACATTACAGCAGGCTCGTGGAAAGAACTGCGGTTTACCATCCTTCCTTATAATCTTCCAATCCAACAATTGCAAGATTTTAAGGAACGCCGACAAGTAGATAAGAAACGCTGGGGAGGATAACACAGTGAGCTTTTCTATAAGGACCACTAATATAGAGAAGACGAAATTATATCGGCAATGTGATCGCGTTAGACGTACAATCCATGACGTTAGGAAGAGAAATCGTGATTTGCATTTGTAAACTGCCGACCTTGCCTGTGTTTGTGAGGCGCTTCAGCTTGCAGATTGTTTATAGTTCGAAAACACTTTCTAAGCACAAATAAGAAGTGCGAATAATAAAGAAGCAGCTGCGGCAGTCCCCACATCCACTTTCATACTTTTGGGGGCGCAGATCAATCGCAACTTGAAACGAAATCAGAAAAGTTTGCCAGGAAAGTAAACAAAGAAAAAAAAACATACGTTCAATGAAATAAGACGTAAGGTAAAAAGAAGCAAAGTCGAAAAGAACAACCTCAAGCCTAGAAGTAAATTTTTTTTTTCGAAACTCACTTCCGACGCGCTTATAAGGCGACTGTGTGACCGGAATGACCAAGTGTTTTTTTTTTTTTGCGAAAGAACACACAAAAAATCTAATTCTAGATAGCCGCCTTATTAAGGTCACCGCGCATTTTCCGGCCATCGGGATTCAGTTTTTCTGTGTGAATTTCCTTTTTAGGAGCTTTCATCTCAAGAGATGCTTCAATAAAAAGAAACAAATTCAAGTTTCAATGAACGACGTCCAGTTAAAATGAGTAGCATGTCAACATGGCAAAAAAAAAAAAAGAACAACCTTACACACTATGCAAGCCCCTACTTGTAAAATATGCTGGAAGCCCTTAGGTCTTGAGTGAGTGTATGAGAAATATGCATCTCATGCAATGCGTAGTCGTTTTTTGCCTCAAGATAAGTAGGACGAAGCAAGTAATTATAAAGAATTGCAACTTTTACACACGGAAAGAAGACATACAGGAAGAACTCTTTTTTTCAAAATTAGTAGGCAGTTATATGCGAGCGCTGACGTGATAAGGGGAGCTAAGGTGATAGCTTTACCAAGCCGCAAACTGTACGCGTGCCTGGCTATTGCAGATAAAACGTCTGGGGAATACCTGTAACAGGCCACTCGCGAGTATCCTCAATTTCGCGTAGCATGTCACTGCCGAGTGGTGGCCGCCAGAATCTTTGTCTATAATAATCAAGTTGACATTTTTTTTATCCATCAAATATAGCCACTTGTCTTGTTTCAATTGTGGTCCCCTCACGATGATATGCAGGGTCCGAATATTAGCGTGACGTTTTCGGTTTGTCGAGATGAATGCAACATAAATATAGTCAAAGGCAACCGATTTCATCGTGCACTTCGATACTCACAGCGTACAGCGGAAGGCGAAGCTAGCCTCCCCTTCATATTAGTACTTCGAGAATTAGTTTTAAAACTTCGCAAGCAGATGTAGTGTTGAAAAAAGGACAAGCCGATGTCTGCATGGCGAAGCCCCTCGCTGACTTCTTTTTCATTCGAATACACAGATCTAATCGTAATAATGATAGTATCACTCGTCGTCGTCTGCACAATATTCAACATTCTCCGTGCCACAACAGTGAGGACTGACGACAGAGACCACAACTACACAAGAATTCTAAGGGCACACCGTTTCTTCATGAGTTCTTGTATCAGGACCTAGTCAACTCATGTGGGACAATCCGAGTTGCCTCCTGCGCCTGTTCTTTCAGTGGTGCTTTCGGCGCTAGTGCCACGCTCGCCCTCTTGAACGTGCTGCCTAAACTGAGTGCGCGTTTTAAATGATCGGTTCCGCAGCCATAAACATCCATTATACCGACTCTACCCCGACGTTTGGCTACAGCCCTTTTTGAAGAGCATTCTGAAATTTTTCGTCTTCAATTCGTTCACGCTAGAAACACCAGCCTACTCGCTCTGCTGAAGTCTGGGCTGCCTCATCCACGGCTGCGGTGCTGTCTTGGCATTATTTATTTTTTTTTTAATTGTTCGCTGAAATCAGATGTAACCATCAACATTGCCTTCAACCTTGCCGTTCGCAGCGTTGTCGATGAGATAAATCTATGAGCAATATAGTCGGTAGGATTATGAGTCCCCCCACCCATTTTGTGCGCGAGTATAAATATACTTTTTCATATGAGATTTTTCGCGCTTCTTTTCTCCGCTTAACATGGTCACTCCTGCAGACAGTATGCGAAGTGAAGCTTTAATTCACGATTACTCTCCATCGGGTTGTTTACCAAGATTTACTGTTTGCGTGTGTTTCTGTCAGATAAATGTAAAGATTTGTGCGTGCGCGTGCACACACACACACACACACACACACACACGCACACACGCACACACACACACACGTGTGTGTGTGTGCGCGTGTGTGTGCACCCACGCGCGCGCACGCGCACGCATGCACGCACGCGTGCGCGTGCGTGCATGCGTGCGTGCATTTTTCCGCTCGACACGGTTACTCCTTTTTTCTCCGCTCGACACGGTCACTCCTGCAGACAGTATGCTACACACACACACACACACACACACGCACACGCGCACACGCGCACACGCGCACACGCACACACACACACACGCACACACTCACACACACTCACACTCACACACACTCACACTCACACACTCACACTCACACACACACACACACCTTTATTTATCTGACAGAAACACATGCAAACAGTAAATCTTGGTAATAAAATACCGAATAAAAACATATTATAAGTACAACACACATTAAAACATAGACATTAATATACCTAGGCGCTCATTACGGAAAACTAGGACCATTATTTAACAAAAATGTTTCGCAAAAACTTTGCAAACATGTCACATTACCAGAATGAAATTATGTTGTACATGAAGCATAAGATATTTCTTTTCTAACCTTTTAGTAATTCGTATCACTTTACAAGTTCACAGATCGGGAAGGCGCTTTTACACGATTGTCAACTTGAATAGCATTAAGACATGTACATGCCTGTATTTTTTCTTGAATATTGCACTTTCCAACAAGTTTTCAGAAATTTTCATAATAGTAAAAAAAGTTTGTTACTGGCCATAGTTACGGATTCATGTTCTGGTATAAATTTTCTTACGGTTTTAAATAAATGCAACTAACCACGTCGCATTTATGGGAGTGTCCACCAACAAAAAACAAGCAAGCGATGAAGTGTTGACCTACCGCTAATTTAAATTGTAACTCGTGAGACAAATCTGGATTCAGAAGTTTACATGAACTTTCTTACGCATTTCATGGTATTGATTATTTATATAACGTTACCTTTTTCTATTCTTTTCGAGCTTCTCGTTATGACAAGATTGGAGATCGGAGTACCGATCTGCGGCTGCTCACGTTAATGTGAAAGTTTAGAAAATTCTGGTACCACGAAGTCTCCTTCGTGAGAAACATGAAGTAAGTAGAAGAACAGGTGTGATGAAAAGGAAATGCAATTTCAATGGTTAAGCCTATATTATTTAAATTGTTTATGCTGTTTCTGTTTGCAGTCATATGATAATGTGCCTTACTTGCTTACGCACAGCTGCAAAATGCATCGTACAAGTAATTATTTCACGTTCTGTAACACAAACAAAGCTTTCTTACATCAAGTGTGTTACCTGAAAGCACTTTTTATTTGCCGTTGACTACGAAACTTAACTGCATCATTAATGAGACTTGGAAGCATGTGTACTGGAGAAACGTGCTCGAGTCAGAATGAGCCAGAATAACCTGAGAACCGTGAATGAACGTTAGCAAAAATTTCTGACGCATTTCCTCATTGTGATGCATCTACCTCTCTTTTTTTTCATTTGCAGTAAGGATAATTAATGGCTTTGTGTGAACCTGTTAGGGCGAGGACGCAAGCTATTCATTCGTGAAATAAATAGCAGCCGGCGTTTGGCTTTGAAGGGCCTAATTTGCACGAGCTGATTATGTGATACTCTTTTTCCGTAATCAGCTTGGAGCGTTGTTTTTTTTTCATACGCGCGAGCACGTAAACGAAGGCTGAATGTTCTCAGTTTTTGTTTTAGTGCAACAAAAATAAATGCCTTACTCTTTTCATATCCATAAATTATGTATATTGCTGATAGTGGAGATGTATTTTGTTAAGCCACAGGACAAGAGCCAAAACGTGTGAATTTGCATAAACAATCCCAGCATTAGGCTGAAATACGTGGCGCAAAGTTGACAAAGAGAAAAAAAGACGGGACAGAAATGGTGCTCTTTCTGTCTCGTCTTTTTTCTCTTTGTCAACCTTGCGCCACGTACTTCAGCCTAATATGTGTTTAGAAAAAGTGGTTGACGATTTAAGGTACTGTACTACGGGAGAGCTGAAAGCCGTCCCTTGACGACATCCGGTATCATCCACTGTACCAACTAGCCCAACATTACGTACTGTTAATCTTCATTTCTTCTTCAAGGGGCCCTTTCCAGTCTGTTTTATCTTCTACTCAGGCTCAGGTTTTGGCGCTCTTTCTGTCTCGTCTTTCTTTTTCTCTTTGTCAACCTTGCGCCACGTATTTCAGCCTAATATGTACCAACTAGCCCAACATAACGTACTCTTTATCCCAGCATTGTTCCAGAAAACATTGTGCAAAGAAGCTTGCTATCTGCTACGTGCTTGTTAGGAATCTTGTGCATTTTTTTTCATGCAGTGGCTGACGACGTTGAAGAATTATGTCTGATGTAGAGAGAGAGAGAGATATAAAGATGCAAGGAAAGGCAGAGAGGTTAACCAGACGCACATCCGGTTTGCTACCCTGCACTGGGGAAGGGATAAAGGGGAGAAAAGAGGTTGCAGAGAGATGAGAAGGTACACACAACATGTCTTAGGTAGGTATGTGCCACAGTTACTAGGTGATCAAGAACAAGTTTTCTAATGGGTTGGAGCATTGGACGACTTACTTGTTACGCCATTCTCATCGAGCGACCCCTGCTGTTTTTTAAGCGTTCCAAAATGCTTTATTACTCATAAAAGCGCGATTACTTTTCCCATTAACTCATTACGGTGAACAGCGGGTGTGACGTTGCACTGTTAAAGGAACACTAAAGTGAAATAATATGGTTTATGTTGACAAACTGTACTCTGAAGAACAACGTGCTACACATGTTTTGCTATCATAAGTTCATCGTTAGCGGAGAAAATCAAGGTTAAAGTTTCGTTTTTAAATTTCGTAGCTAAAATCTTCGCGTGTGACATCGAAAATTTTAAACTCCATTTTTCATAATTTCGCGACATTGGCTCTATAAAATTTTTCTGAAGTTTCGTATGCTAGGTCTGTGGCACCCACAGATGGCAATGCGCTTGATTTTTACCGCTTAGACGCTAGGTAAAGGACTCAGAATAGACGCCTTGAAAATCTCTTAGGTCATGGTGTTTGGCGTGAGAATCTGAAGATGGCGTTTTCACCCGCATTTTTTTTTTTCGCGGGTTTCCTTGCTTGCCAAGCGCTGTGTGGCGGTAAGAGTGTCGTTTTCGGGATAGTGAAATTGTACTTCAATAATACGCGAAACACCGTTTGATCTTTGCTGTTTCTCGAAGAAAGTGAGCGCGGGTTTCATTCTCGACCACACTGTCCGCGTTACGATCGGGATGAAACACACACAAACGCCCGCCGCGCAATTGAGATTAAGTTAGCGTTGAAGAATGCCAGGAGGTAAAAATTAATCCTGAGACAGTCACTATGACATATCTCGTAACTGTATCCATGTTCTCTCGCGGAAAATTCTACACTTTGATTTTTAAAGACGATAGTCTTTTTTGGAGACCTTCGACGGAAAAAAGTTTGGTCTGTCTGTCAGTCAGTCTGAACATTTGCCTGTTTGTCCGCCGTAATGATACCTCAAACGGCATCAAACAGCCAACCCCATCCACAGCGCCCACCAATAATGCTCAAGGTTTAGCGCTCATAGTTGTGCGATTGTCAATTGAAGAAACAAATATTGCGCATATCTGAGGCACCATAGCAACACGTCTATGTTTTGTATGTCTGCCTTTATAGTAGAAAAGGTACACACAAGTAACTCTGAGGACTGTAGTGTTGATCGCGCTGCGCTGACAGTGCAACGCGATGCTCAAGAAGGTGTTTCCAACGCTTTGCGGCGACGACACGGTGGTGGAACCTGCCCGTTGCTTTGAATTCTACACCTTATCACCTCCGAGACTGGCGCACATCTTTCTCCCTGGTCACGCACGCCTTCGTTTTCGAAGATAACTGCCAGATGGCGCTCGTGTCTAACGTGCCTTGATGCGCTTGTTCGCCTCCGCTACACGCTCGAGCCACTCTATAACGCCGCGCCTTCAGAATACCATTCACCGATTTTCTTGTGCAGAACATCAAAAAAAAACGTTTTTTTTTCGCTCTCTCCAGACGCAAGACTATCGTCTTTCGACGACATTTACAGTGTAACATGTAGACTCGGGCCAATTTTTTAAAGAGGTAATGTATTCGCAAAACACGTGAAGTAACAAACGATGGCACCTTGTTTCGACGGCCGCCACCTACATGCCCATATTCGACGCAGTTCATTTTCCCTTCTCTCTCTCTTTAAAATCAATTCAGCACTTGTTAGAATATCTAATAAAAATACAAAGTGACAGTTAAAGAGAAGCTGCCCGGTTACAGTTACAGTTATACGTGCTATATGATCAATCCCACATTACTCATTACACAGTAACCACATTATCTCTCTCTCTCTCTCACACACACACAAACACACACACACACACACACACACACACACACACACACACACACACACACACACACACACACACACACACACACACACACACACACACACACACAAAATCTGTACATCACGAAACCAAACACCCCACCCTTTCCAGCTTTCCTGAACAAGCCAATATTGATATAAGCTGCGAGTGTTAGTGACAGGAATCAGGCACTTTCCCAATTGCTGGTTTTGTGATTCAATGATTGCGGGTCGATCAAGTGCCACGAAAGAAAAACTTTCAGGAACACGTGCTGTCACACCAAGTGCTTTCCTTGCCCGAGATCGCAAACAAGGGAGAAGATTCTGAGACAGGCAGCTCAAGGCGACAAGGCAATCTTCCACGCACGTAAAATGCACGCTGTCGACAGGCTTAAGTGCACAGCCTGTCACATGACGGCTACAAGCAGAACTATGCCGCTCTCCTCATTGCGTAAGTATGATTGTTTCTTTTCTTTCCAGCATTCCAATGAAGTCAGACGACAAATGAAAGAAAAGACAGCTAGGTTTTTTTTTGAGTTCTTGATTACGATCAACACTATATGAGACAGAGGGGTGTTCTTTGCTGCATGCGAATCTAGCTTTCTGCAGGTTGCCGACCATTCCTCCGCCATAACGGCACCTGTCAAATACGGTGCGTCAAAGTTCATTGACTCTGCTAGCAGAATGTTGCGCGCTATCTGAATTGCTACGATTTACACCCTTTACAAATCAAACAACCCAGTATTATGGATGAATTCTATAAGGAATGAAGGGAAGAGAAAGCAGGGACGCATACCAAAAAAAAAAAAGGATTTGATCGGCCACCCTACGCGCTGAGTTTGGGAGATTAAAATAGACGGATTAAAGGGGCAGGTGAGGAAGGGAACCGAAGAAAGGAGAAGTGAATGCATTAACACGAGTTGGACTGCATTAGGGTAAAAGCAGTGAAAGAACTTCCTTCTTTCTAGAAGATCACGTGGTTTTTTTAAAACCTGGACGTCTAGCTGCAGACAATGTGCCAATCACTGAAATATGCAATGGCCTCACATAAATGAAATCTCACGTATAACAGTCCCAGTTTAGAATAGAACCAAGTTTTATTTTAGGTCAATTATTATTATAATATGTACTGAGTCAAACTCAAAAAGTCTAAGAGCTACTGCTGATCCTCAAGGATATATATGGTGGTAAACGCAAGATGATGCACTAATTCAGGCTTGCATCACAACGCAGGTTTGCGATGGACGTTTTTGGATAAGATAATCGAGTGGGGATGAAATTTTTGTTGTAAGGGAACTATAATTGTTGGTCTTCGCTTAAGACTCCCAAGTAAATCTTGAACACTATAATTCAAGTCGCAAGCTTGGTATAATGTACACTAAGCCAAGCCTGCGACTTGGATTTGTGTACATTACCGTCTTACTCCCTTACATACAGCCCGTTTACTATCGCTTCACTGTAATGGTAGTGATAATAGTTTTATAATTGCTTCGATAAACCCTGCTTTTTTCCCTGATCATTTTCAGCAAGGCGAATTTGTTCTTTTTGTCAAGAATTCTATCCACGCTGTTCATCCGGTGTCTTTATATTTGTGGCCTATACATGGCGACGGAAAAAAAATTGGTCTGTCTGTCTGTTTGTACATTTGTCTGTCCGCCCTAACGATACCTCAAACGGCATCAAACAACCAACCCCATCCGCAGCGCCCACCAATATTGCTCAGCGTTTAGCGTTCATAATTGTGTGATTGTCAATTGAAGAAGCAAATATTGGGCATATCTGAGGTGCAATATTTGCGATTCGAATAAGCTCCTGGACGGGTTTCTCTTTTACGTATGAAAGTGAAAACACGTGGGGAGGAGTTCGAGCTGTATGTGTCATTTGAACTCGTCGTGAGAAGTGCAAAGCATCTGCAGCATAACCTTCATCGTGAACGCGTGGGGTGGTGTTTCAGTTACATGCGCCTTATCATTCATCATGTGGTGTTAATTTATTACAACGAAAGTTGTCATGAGATCAGAACACGGATCACGTGCGACACTGTAGTTGCCCGCCGCCTCTGCAGCCGGTGTCAGTAACCAGTATAAAAAATCGCAGTAAATAAAAACACCAATGACACAATGGGCTTTGAACCTAGTCCGTTGCGTACCAGCCTAGTATTCTACTACTGAGACACACCATTGCTTGGAAGTCGTACCTTAGCTGGCCTTAGGCAGGCTTGATGTCGGGAAAAGAATCGCGTTCATATGAGTAAGAAAGAACATCAAAGGAACAAACATAATGTGAGTAGTATTATGGTTGTTAATATTACTAGCTAGTATGAGTAATAAAGTAATATATAACAAGCTAATATGAGTACTAAAGCGTTTTAGAACATCGAATGAACAACCAGGCGCCACACAATGCGAATTGCGCAAAGGGTTGCTCGTCTAATGATCCAAGCCCCTACAAAAGCTTGTTCTTGTTCACCTATTAACTGTGGCGCATACCCACCTCAGGCGTAACTCTTTATCGTCGTCAGCCACAGAATAAAAATATTGCACAATATTAGTAACAAGTGCGTAGCAGATACCGCGCTTCTCTGAAGACTGATGAAGCAGAACATAGTGAACACCTGCTTACTACACAAAAATTATCACTATATATGGCTTAGTGGGTACCCAGCGAGTGTGCTTGTAGCAGTTACTCAAAGGTTGTCTGAAATTTTCTACCTATCACTACGCCATTAGTTTCTATCTTTTTGTTTTCAAGTGTTATATGGCATCACCAACAGACTACAGCCACATGTGCAACTTTCTAGTCATCACACATTTTCGTAATGCCTTCACTCTCTTTATCCTGGATGACCTTTCAGGATGGCATTTCAGAATGGTTGATAGAATGATGAAGTGTGACGTCATGCGTGCTTTCTTTCTCTCTTTCTTTCTATACAGTTAAAATTTCCCATTCTTTTTACTAGTTTAGGGTACAGGGTAGTCAAAAGTGACTAACAACCATGTTTTTTTCTTTCTCCTGTTTTAGGGTCTAACATGTGAAATAAAAAGGGTCGATTCTGTCCCCGTATTCTTCTACCACCATAACTTCCGGTGTCTTTAACCACAGTCGTGCGAAAGAAAAGAAATCCGAAATAAAAGATACCGATGAAAGAATGCGAATAAAACCCAGGCCCTTTGCGTTAACCCAGGCACTCTGTCACGTAGTTGAACATTTTTTTCCAATAATTTTGGTTGGACTTGGCACTCACGAGAGCGAGAAACATGGACAACAAAAAAGGCTCAACAAAAATTACACAACAAATGCTACGACGGCCCGGCCGACAAACACTGATAAAAGGATTTTGACTTCAAAATTTTATATTGTAAGCAAAGCTTCTACCCTTGTAAACTATAATAAAACATTATATATTTTTTTCTATCTCGATAAACGTTGCTGTACTTCCTCTATTATGCTGTCTAGCAGATCTCCTGTGAGGCCACTGTAAAACCCTGTCATTCGATAAGGCCATATAGTGGGAAAGGCAGTAATCATGATTAATTCAAATGATAATATACACTCATTCTGTATGGCTAAATACCTGATATAATGAGGCTCTGAAGAAATTCTTTTTTGATTGTCCTCTCTAAGACATCCTGAAAACATGCTCCTTCGCAACAGTATACAAAAAAACGTCGCCAATTATTTCCGGTCAGTTACAGATTAGACGGTCTGAACCCCACGGCATCAAAAAACGTCGTTGCTCTAGAAAAGTTCCTAATGGAAGTGTACCCGAGTGTAGTTTAAATAAAGATCGTTTTGGCATTTGAGGCTGCTTGTGCTTGAAACTCCGTTGCAAAGAGACCCTATGCAGGCTTCGTGTCGGCCAAGGAATCGCGTTTACATGTGCAACGAAGGGTTTTAGAACAGTAAAGTAACAACCAGGCCTCACACAATCCGATTCATTCAACGGCTGGGTGGTTGGATGCTCGAATACATTTTGAAAGCCTCAGGTATTTGTTGTTGTGAGCACAGCATCAAGAGACAACTCTGATGTCTCACAAGTGTGCTTGTGTGTGGAGAGGGGGGGGGGATTACACGCTTTTTTGAAGAACGACGAATAATGGCATAGTGCTCGCTGCCCCACCACAAAAAATTTTGATTTATGGCGTAATGGGTATTATGAAACTGCGCTTGTAGCAGCTGCCCTCAGAGTGTTTAAAGAAGACTCTGGAAAGGCCTCTCTTCCAGCTTTTGCTTTGACTAATGGGCGTTCCGTGCATGTAGGCTCATTGTTTCTTTCTTTTGTCTACCTCTGCAAGCTTTTTTCTCTTCGAAAGCTCAGCAGCGTATTAGCACGCATATGTTCAGGCATCTGACACCTCAACAGTCAGCATGCTCAGTGCAAATCCAACTTCCACTCCCACCCGGCAGATACTCAACGGAAAGCAGAAAAGCTGTTTTTCTGTGCTTCTCAAAATCTTTTTTTTTCACCCGCTTGAGAATACACTTCAAATGACAGGCACTCCTCGATGGCTGCACAGCACTCGATCACTGTCTGTGTTTACCGGGTTCATTCGCGATGGTGGAGCGTCGGCATTCAGGGAGTGCTATTTCTCTCAACTATAGAATTGCTGGCTCTGCCTAAATGCATGTAATCTTTTCTTGCGAAAATGTAGCCGTGTGATTCAATATCTTATAGTCACATAAGCTCTTCTGGAAAGCCTGAAAGTATACTCAGAACAAATGGCATCGCCTTCCACTAAGAGTAGATATTGAAAGAAACTGTTTTAAGAGCGGCGTTCATTTAGCTCTTTTGTTGTGCTGGGTAGTGTAAACTGAAATTATCATCATCATAGACTGGTATGCACTCGCTTCTTCGCTTCCACAATACGTGCGCCGATTTGTGCACCACGGAATACAAAAACTATGATGGGCGAGCCTGCTACTTTACTAAATATTGCTTAACAACGCGCAGTAAGTAGGTAGTCATGAGACTTAAATTGCGCAACATCACGTGACAACTAGCAGCGTGATAAAAATTACGTAACATTCCGTGAGAAGTCGTCACACAACTGAAATCTAGAAACGTCGTGTGAAATATATACTCACATGACTGAATATGCAGCAACATCTATCCCTGTGACAATAATCACGTAACCAGTCACATCACTAAACGATCGCATGAATCTCTTATTTATTGCTCATCACGCGAATAGATTTTTGTAGTATGCCATAACTATTGGCGTTTCTAAATTATGTAATATGCCATAACTACTGGCGTTGCTAGATTATGTAACATGGCGTAACAACTGGCGTAACTAGATTATGCAGCATGCCACAACTGCTCACGTGATTACACACCACACCACATTTAGTCCCACGGCTAAAATCACGAGGCATCACGTAATAGCTAGTCACGTGACTAATCACAGCGTCACGAAACCGGTGGTCACGTAACATGTTCAGCCGAGTCTAGCTAACTTTAGCCAAGTCTAGCCATAGATGCCACTAAAGAAAGTGACATCTATAGCAAGATATTGGCATTACCATAGCTAAACATAGCCAGGTAGAACACTAACTACACCACGTTTAGACCTATGACTAAATCACATGGCATCACATAATGGCTATAGTCACCTGATATGTTTTCGTCGTAAAATGCCCGTATTTAAAAGTGGTAGCCGCAGCTGGGAATCAAACCCACGTAGTCAAGCTATACGAAGAAATATTTACTGTATCGTATTCTCTGCATGGCAAGGGGACATTCAGCAAAAGGAAATTCATAAAGCTTCATTAAAAGTCAGGAGGAAACAATTGGATTGTTTCATATTTGCAGTTGGGAATAATTCTCTGATAGACTACTGTTTTTTACTGTCATAGAAATTTCCAAGATTTTGGCAGAGAGGATATTGATTCAAGACAAATAGCACCTTTAACAAGACCCACAGTGCTAGAGACCTAATATTTTCCGCAGCAGATACGCCTTTAGGGCTCGGAATTGTGCAAGTATTCGGAAACACAAATCGTATACGAGAGAAATAAATCAAGTGTGGCAATCTTTCGTTGTCGTTTATTTCGTCAGCTACAGTTCTACTATGACCAAGCCAAAGTTCAAAGAGTAGGTCAGTGGAAAGAAAGAAAGACGCCAGAACTGATAGCACATAATTAGTCGCGAAATACAATAAAGAATAATGAGGTTTACAAAGTAAGGAGGACTCACTTTGCCGCTACTGAGTCTTACGGTAAACACTGTTGGTGAAGATCGACGGGAAGCTGCAACCTCGATTTTTAACTCAAGGAGGCTAGATGGATTTTGCTGGCTCCATTCGCAGCTTGCTGATAAATGAGTCGAGTATACATTCGGCGAAAATTAGAGTCATGTGATGACGTTGTTCTTGTTGTTTCTGCCCTTAACTTTAGATCATACTTTGTCAAGCACTTTATTGTGACGATCGTAGTTGCTTGTAACCGTGGTCCGGAATAAAGTGGTTTTTTTTATGCCTGCAGGTACTTGAGATATTATAATAGATTTCCGTCTATACCAAAGGTGGGCCTTATGTCTTCTTGGGGAGCCATAACTCTGGGTTTTAGCGCAACTTGAAGTCATGGACAAAAATCACAACATATTCCCGGAGTGAATGATGATGAATGGGGCGAAGCGCTGGAGGCTTATATGTTCAAATACTGCATATACTTATACAAAATATTCTACAATTCGTAAGTGGTAGCTATACGTCACTTCCGTTTCCCGTCCATTATAACGACTTTCTGGTCGGTGAAGTGATTATTTGATATGTGGGGTTTAATGTTCCAGAACCACCATATAATTATGAGAGACGCCGTAGTGGATGGCTCCGGAAATTTGGACCACCTGGGTGGTCGGTGGGGTGTTGGATTGGTGATGGAGCATAGAGAAAAGTTTGCAAGGACGAAGTAGTGGGCAGTTTGCAAAGGTGGAACTATAGGTGGTCACGTACAAACAAGGAATGGACACAGTGAGACAATCTATGGTTCTTTAATGCGCACCTTGATACAAGTACATGGCCATCTTGCATTTCATATTGACTACTTCCAGCATTTGCTTCATGCATGGTCGGTGAAGTGGTGGATCAGTGACGGGGCATAGTGGGATGTTTGCAAGGACGAAGTAGTGGTAAGCTGGCAAAGGTGGAACTATACATACATACATACATGCATGCAAGGGATGGACACACCCACGCCTTTAGGAGCTTCGCCCCTAAAACATTAGGGTTCCTCCTTCCTGTCTGCGTGTTGACAAGCCTTTCCGCTTAGCGCCAAATATTATGTTTCCAATTAAGGCTCATTAATTCCAACGAACCAAGTGAAATTTTGTTTGTCAATTCATTACCGTAATCTTAGTGTATAAGTTTCTTTGCACTTTCCTTGTTTTTTGTGAATCATCCTTATACGTGTCCCATTCCTGCTGTTCGTTAATGATATTGTAAGTATTGCGTGATATAAAAAATGCTTTTGTATGCCGATGACGCAACGCATTGTTTGCAGGATCATGCGTATGTGAGTTATATAAAGAAGGTAACTTATGAATGAACAAGTGTGGTTAAACGCAAACAAACTTCAACTGAACATCTATAAAACAAGATAAATGTTCTTCAAACCGAAAGTGGTAACTTGCGTACCATGCACGCCAATTTACTTCCATGGTAGTGAGAATCAGCGAACAAAAGCAATAAAATTCCAGGAATCGTATTCAAGGAACAACTTTCTTGTACCCTTTACATTGATACAACAAAAAAATCGTTGTTGATGAACCGGTGTTTTAAATAGACTAAGGTACTACGTCCCAACACATATCAAGCGATGTATTTGCTATGCTCTAATACATTTACGACTAACACACAGTTCCTTAGTGTGGTTAACAACAACTGTCACAAGATTCTCTTTTAGTGTCTCAAAAGCGTGCAGTACGTGTAATATCTAACACTCGCTTCCGCGAAAGTACTCGGCTACATTTAAAAACCAACAAAATATTGCCCAATATTCAGTTATACAGACGTACGCTTTGTTTACAGACGCTACGCCAGTATAAAGTAAATATATATATATCTTCTTCTATACATTTTGGGTGAAACAAGCACCATTTGATTTACGTAAAAGCTTAATATACAAACCTAGATCACGCACAAACTACCGCGACCAATGGTTAAGCTCCCGCAAACCAGACATCCTAAATCAATACCCAATCATACTTATTTATTGCAGGATGGAACACTTTTTTAGTTTATTAAAAATAAGAGATCTCATAACAGAAGATGCGATTATTCCTTTGATTCTTGAAATTTTGTGACTATGTAAAGTTTGTGTTTGTGTACACCTTGTTCATTATGGTCTATGATCGTTTTATACAGTACTGTAAATCACATGTTAGTGTCATAGATAATATGTATTTTTTCTAATTGCATTTCAGTACACTTTTATTGGTTTCACCTGTTGTATATAAGTGTACCCAGTCATGTCACTTTTTTGTATTAATCCACGTTGTGAGCAATCATTGTTACTATTGGCAGCAGTACAGTGAACATTAATTATATATTTCTGCAGTTCGCTCACAATAACGGCGAGAATCTTTTTACATTTTTTTTTGTTTCAAGTTCATTATGAGTACACTTTCGTTGTACCGATACCACTTTAAGACAGCTTTGTTTATGTCCTTGTGCACTCATATCATAATTTTCGTCAGCCATGTAACCATTCTGAATGATTATGTACCCATGCATTCTGTACAACAAATGCTTGTTCGTGTAGCTGTTTTGCTGCCAGGTTGGCATGTCCTAGAGGGGCGTTTACTCAGCCTTTAGTCGTGTCACACGAAGCAAATTGTAACAATATATTTTTAATAAATAAATGAATAAATAAATAAATAAATAAATAAAACGGCCTCGCTAAGACATCGCTTAATCAAAGGTTTTATCGCTCACCCCTTTTCTTCCCTCAGAATCACATTTTTCTAGTGTTTGCGTGTTTATACATGCACACACGTGGTCCTTCAAATTTTTTTTTCTTCTCGAGAAACACTGAAAAGAACACACGCTCTTGCGCTGCTGATCGAAAACAAAAACAGGAATCATGAATTGACGGCTCGACGCCTTGGTGCCTTTTTCTCTCTGCAATGTAACACCCGAAATTAGGGCTGCAACAAGCAAACCTATGTAACAAATGCAAAAGAAAGCCAACAATTAGCCATCGCGAGAGAAAGCCAGGATGGGGAGAAAAATACATGGCTGATGTTGCTGCTCCCCGAGGAGGTAAGAACAGCCAGAACAGAAAAAGCGGCAGCGGTGGGTAATTGACGAGCGTAGATGGGGCTAGGAATGTTTCTCCTCAGTCCACGGAGCCGAATGACGACACAGTGAACTGTTCCCCAGTGCATACTTGCGTGCTTCGAACGCTGTCTTGCAGAGTTTGTTGCCATGTTAGTCGCTACGTGCTTTACTTGCCCCTGTCGGCGGCTTGAGATGGACGGCGGCTTGGTGATGGGCGCAGGCTTCGAGAGTTTGAGCGCAGTATAGTGAAACACTGGAGCTTTAGCCAAAACTTGTAATGATAAAAAAAAACACAAAAAAACACAGCTTATATATGGAGCGAATGATTGAGCGGGGCGAAGTGCTTGAGGGTTATACAGGGTGTCCCACATAACTTGAGCCAAAATTTGAAAATGGAAGACACTTCAGTGGCGAATTGAAGAAAAGGCATACTACTCACACTAGCCTGTAGGCACTTAGGCTATTTTTTTAATTCTCCCCGTACTAAATAATTAGTAAATCTTAATTACTTATTTTTTCAATTATGGGCTGGAAACGCAAAATATGGACACTGAGATGTAGAGCACTTCCAGAAACCACTGAATAAATTGTTTTCTTTATAATACGTCTTGCCCTGGTATTTTTTCCACGTTAGAAAGAAAGCCCGTGAAACGTCAAAAGAAGCCGTGGGATGGACCGCGAGCGCACTGCTATAGTGCTGCTATAGTTGAAGGTGACGCCAATTGACATACTAATTTTTGCATGTTTCATTCCGTACAATACCTTCCTCTCGTGATGATAGCAGATTTTGTTGGGTGTGTTGAAAGAAAATAAATAATACTGCACAATGTATTTTCGTGATACGCAGTGCCCAATTCGGGCAAATTCTAACGAGTTCTTTGCTTCAGTAGTATAGCTATACCAATGAAGCTTTTATGCTCTCGTAGCAATATCAGTTTTGCATGAATGCAACCAGTCCTTGCATGAATGTACAAAATGCGAAGGTGTAGTTTTCCCAAAAGAGATACATTAAGATTGATTGATTTGTGGCGTTTAACGTCCCAAAACCACCATATGATTATGAGAGACGCCGTAGTGGAGGGCTCCGGAAATTTTGACCACCTGGGGTTCTTTAACGTGCACCCAAATCTGAGCACACGGGCCTCGACATTTCCGCCTCCATCGGAAATGCAGCCGCCGCAGCCGGGATTTGAACCCGCGACCTGCGGGTCAGCAGCCGAGTACCTTAGCCACTAGACCACCGCGGCGGGGCTAGAGATACATTAGGTTGAAAAACAAAAGCAGGTTCAGATGCGAGAACAACGTATTTCCGCGGTAATCACTTTAGAACTCGAGTTTATCATGATGCTAGCGGATCGTAGATAGAGATCGAAGGTGTCTCCAACTGGAAGCATAGGAACCATATACAAGGAATATGGCATATCAATAGTGCAGAAACTGGCGATGCGGAGGACAGTGAAAAGAAAACGGTACAATATTCAGCGTGCCCTTTGTTCCGCGTTCTGTGATGTTCCGCCACAATACTTACATATTTTGATTATCTATCTATCTATCTATCTATCTATCTATCTATCTATCTATCTATCTATCTATCTATCTATCTATCTATCTATCTATCTATCTATCTATCTATCTATCTATCTATCTATCTATCTATCTATCTATCTATCTATCTATCTATCTATCTATCTATCTATCTATCTATCTATCTATCTATCTATCTATCTATCTATCTATCTATCTATCTATCTATCTATCTATCTATCTATCTATCTATCTATCTATCTATCTATCTATCTATCTATCTATCTATCTATCTATCTATCTATCTATCTATCTATCTATCTATCTATCTATCTATCTATCTATCTATGTTTTTCAG